>NC_056747.1:457557810-457857810 GCF_019279795.1 Protopterus annectens | reverse complement strand
GTTTGTAGGATCCAACATCTTTACAGACAGCTTCTAGACTCGAGTTCCTCCCACTCCCATGATCCCTTGCTGCTCTCTAACCCCTCAGATCTCATTTGCCACTTTCTGCATCAGTTTCTCTGGCTGAAGTCTCCAGTGGGGATAAGTAGCTTTATTTTCAAACTTTTTGAGGATTTTGCTCTGTAATTAGTATTTTCTTCTTAGAGTTTAGTGCTAGCAGTATAGTAGTGGTAGTTTTAGTCCCTCCCCTCCCATTTTGTTTCTCAGTCTGTTAGCCTGTGTGTTTTGGCACCCTTTTTTGTAGTGGCATTTTTTTCTTGTTTCTTGTTGTGCTTTTTTCTAGTCTGTAGTTCTTTGTAATGTTTAGTGCTTTGTGTACTGTGATCAGTCAGCTTTTCTGGCTCTGACCTCTGCTTGTTTTCCTGTTTTGGTCGTGCATGTCCCTTAGATCACGAGGTTGCTTTCGCCATGTCTGACAAGCCAGTGGGCTTCAAAAGGTGCTCTTTGTGAGTTAGGAAGATACCCATGTCTAGTTCCCACAAGGAGTGTCTTTATTGTTTGGGTGCAGACCACATGGATGTTGAATGCAACATTTGTGCCACGTTCAACCCCAGGGCTTTTGTCGAGCCCTGAAACAAGCTCCTTTTAAAATGGTTGGCTCAAGAGGGTCCCTTGGGCCAGTCTCCTGCCAAATCTGGACCCTCTGAACACAAAAAGGAAAGCCCCCTCACTTCCTGGGTCTTCCACCTCAAAAAGCCAAGGCTGTCAGATCCTAGTGCCTCAGATCTGTCCCCAGTCTCGACCCATTTGGATCTGATGCCTTCAGGTCCTAGGTCTTGCGACTTTTCCCATGGATACAGAGCTTCCACTTCGAGGCCCTCAGATCCTATGTTATGGGAATCCACTACCAGATCCAAGGTATCTGGATCAAGGCCTTCGGTCCGGTCGGATCCAGGCCAGCCACAGATCTGGCTTCCTTGGATTCTAGTCATGTGGGATCTAAATGTTTGGATCCTTGCATGCCATTGGATCCAAGACTTTCGGATCTAGGATCGGTGTCAGATTCCATTATTATAGAGAATTCCCCTTGAAATTCTGGCTTGAGGCAGTCCCCTTCGGCCTCCAAGCGCAGGAGTCATTCTTTAGAGGGGAGATCCTTGGGATCTAGACATCCATCCTTGAATAGGTCCTCCACTTCTTCTAGGTCCTCCAGGAGTTTGCTCCCTTCCGATATGGACAGGATGATGAGGTTCTTTCTCAAGGCTCAGATTGAGTTGGGGCTTCTCACATCCCATGCCCGTCTGACCAGGGGGCCATCTCCTACCCCTTCATTGGCTTCTCCTCATCCAACCAGGTTGGTGTTGGACTTTCAGGCTCTGGATCGCACGGGGGGGGCATGAGTGGGTCCCTGGGGACCTTCCCGTCCCTACCCTGTCTGACTACTTCTGCTCAGCTTCTCCCTGGGCAGGTGAAGTCTCAGGCCTGAAATGTCACCCAGGAGTCCTTGGGTGGGGGCTTTGGACCAGTTTTCTTGGACCAGTCCCTTCCTCTTGACCCTTCATCCCTAGACAGCTTAGAGCCAGTACTATCCGGAGGCCAGGAGGTGCTGGCCTATGCTGATCTTTCTCCCCAGGTGGGTTTTCCTGCTGGGAGTGCAGATGGGGCATCCTCCAGTCCTTCAGCTTTCCTGGTCATACACAGGACTTTTTCCTCCCAGAGAGTTTCCTCCCTGGCCTTTCAGGGACTATCCCAGCCCCTCTGAGCAAACTCTTCTTATCCTGTTCCAGGTCAGCCTTCTTGAACTAGCCTTCTTGCGGGAGTTACCCCACTTGGGGTCCCCCTCTCTTTTGAATCCTCCCCCGAGCCACCCTTGGAGGAGGTCCCTTGGAAGAAATTATGTAAGAGGAGACACTTAGACTCCCCTGCTGAGTCGCTCACCGAGGATACGGACCTTGACGAAGAGGACTGGTCTCCCAGATCTCCGCCCAAGGATTTCTGCTTTGGGTCATCTTGGAAATCCTTAAGCTTAAAGGCAGTTGGTCTTCCCTTCTCCCATCCTCCGAGGAGTCCATGTTTCTGAAGGCTTTCGGGATGGGACCATCTACCTCCTGGGTTTCCCCCCTGCAGATGAACTTATAGACCTTATCGCAAGCAGGGCGTGGAAGCAACTGGATACTGTCTTTTCCTAAATGCGAGGACAAATTCCTAAGCCCCCCTTCCGACAAGCAGTTGTGGTCCAACGGTGTGCCAGTCTTGGTATCTGCCGCCACTAAGAAAGAGCTGGCAGAACAGAGCACGTCTTTTCATCCCCCTAACCATGAGCCCCAGGCAATTGTTGGAAAGCGGGTTTTCGCCTCAGCTATATTCAATCTGTGGGCGCTTAACTACCTGGCACATTTTACCTGGCTACAGAGGGACTTGGTCAAGGAGCTTACCACTTCCCTTTCTGAGGAATTGCCTGCTGGGGAACTAAGTAAGGTGTCTCCCAAACTATCCACACTTTCTTCCCTGGTTAATTCATCGATGAAGCTGATTGCCTACAATATGGAAGGTGCCTCTTGAGAGGCCGGCAAAGACATTGCTATTCGGTGTCACTCCTGGCTGCACCTTTGCTAATTTGCAGAGTCCTTTAAGGCGTCTTTCACCAGTGCCCCTTTCAATGGTTCTACTCTGTTTGGCCCTTCGGTCAAAGAGACTTTTACCTGCAGTGAGCAGGAAGGCAAGCCCTTGTTGACTGTGGAAATCAGATTTTCCACCCCTCAATGCTCCTTATCCAAGATTCAGTGAGGGGCCAGGAAAATGTGGTTTCGCAAGTCCATCTCCTTTCAGGACGCTTAGGGTGAGCCCTTCTCTAGAGGTCGGGGGAGAGGGTTCAACGGGAGACACCACTCCAGAGGCAGAGGGGGCTCACAAAATCAGGGATGCAGGGAACCCTTCTCTGAGAAGTCCCAGCAGTGCTCCTGAAGGGCTGCCAGACTATCCTGCCCTGGAGGCAGTTGGGGGTCATTTGTCTCTGCACCCTTTGGCATGGGCAAATATTACAAAAGTTTGTTGGGTGTTAAACATTATTTCCAGGGGCTATTCTATTCCCTTTTCTCAGCCTCTGCCTCCAGTCAGGCGATACCTCCCCGATGTACCACCCCATCAGAGAGAGCTAGCTCAGAAAGAAGTGCACAAGCTACTTCAGAATAAAGCCACCCAAGAGGTCCCCTAAGGACAATGAGAATTCGGAATTTAACCTCACTTCTTTTTGGTGCCAAAGAAGACTGGGGACCTGCATCCAGTCCTGGACCTCAGAAAGCTCAACCTCTGTCAAGAAGTCCAAATTCCAGATGATCACTGTCCAGTCCATTGTGCCTCTGTTGCACAAGGATAGTTGGATGTGCTCCATGGATCTTCAGGACACGTACTATCATATAAAAATAGACAGGCACTCCAGGAGACATTTCCACTTTCAAGTAGGAGCCAATCTCTATCAGTTCAGGACCCTGCCCTTTGGTCTCACTACAGCCCTCTGGATATTCATCAAGTGCATGGCAGTGGTCGCAGCTCACCTGAAACTGTAGGGATTCCATGTGTTACTATACCTCAAAGATTGTCTCCTTACAGCTCCCACGAAGCATTGGCTGGCCACTGCCTCTCAGTACCTACTTCAACTGTTCAATCAGTTAGGGATTACAGTGAGTCTCCCCAAATCCAACCTCTTCCCATCCCAAAATTTGGACTTCATCGGGATCTAGTTGGACACTGTGTCAGAGATTGCAGCACTCCTGCTTCGCTGGGTACACCTCATCAGATCTCATGTCCAGTGTCTTCTCGATCTGTCTCATCCCCAGGCCTTTCTTGTTCTCAGGGCCTTAGGGTCCATAGTGGCAATGATCTGTCTGGTGCCATTAGCCAGGTTCTACATGAGGGTTCTGCAATTGACTGTAATGGTTCAGTGGTCTTCCCTATCTCATTCGATGACAACCCTGACCCATCTTATCCCAGTGTGCAGGTGTTATCTCCTTTGGTGGATCCAGTCTCCTAACCTCCTAGCAGGCAGACCATTCTCTCTTCCTCCCCCCAACGTCACATTGATCTCGGATGCTTCCCTCTTGGGGTGGGGGGGCATTTTCAGGGGAAAGACGGTCCAAGGCATGTGGTATGCCGCAGAGGACAAACTGCACATCAACGTCTTGGTGATGAGGGCAATCCTCCTCACATTGCAAGCCTTTCAGGACTGCCTCCCTCTGGGTGCCATTGCAGTTCAAATGGACAACATGGCTGTCGTGCAGTACATCAATAAGCAAAGGGGGCACACACTCATATCTGCTTTATCACGAGGCCATGAGGGTGTGGAACTGGGTGATGTCCTTGGGGTGGTTTCTCATTGCAACGCCTATTCCCGAAGAGTCCAACATGCTGGCAGACAGTCTCAGCAGGACAATCCTGAGTCCTCACGAGTGGTCCTTGAATCCTTCTGTGGCAAAAGAGATCTTCCTTCACTGGGGTCAGCCAACCTGTGATCTGTTTGCTTTCCCTATCAACCATAAATGCAGCCAGTATTTCACCCTGATTCCTCAGAAGGGAAGTCTCCCAGGGATGTTCTGGTTCACTATTGGCCCCGGGTCTCCTTTATGCCTATCCTCCTTTGCCTCTCATTCCCAGAGTACTTCAGAAATCTCATCACCTCAAGGCCACCTTGATCCTCATCTCCCTCTTTTGGCCTCGGCAGGTGTGGGTACCCATTCTACAGTCTCATTTGAAGTACCCCCCCTTAGGTACTAGATCCCATTCCGGATCTGATTTCCCATCCCTCTCAGCTTCCGATTCCCAACCTCCAGATTCTTTGCCTGATGGCATGGTTTGTCCATTTACACTAATCTTGAATCAGTCCAGGCTGGCTTCTTCCATCAAAAACTTTATCCTGGCCTCTCTGAAGGATTTCAGTAGATAGATTTATGTAAGTAAGTGGAAAAGTTTCTCTATTTGGGCCAGGCAGGGTAATCTGGACCCGCTTTGGCTTCCATTGCAGATGTCTTACTGCTCTTGGCTTCACTCTTTCTACTATCAAAATGCAGTTGGCAGCTATTTCTAACTTTTATATTTGTGAGGAACCTTTTCCCTCTCACTTGTGTGAGGCCTTTTTGAAGGGTGTTTTTCTGCTCCAGCCTCCTGTCAGGGATCCTTCCCCTCCTTGGGATCTTTCCTTTCTGCTGCAATCTGTCACACAGAGCCCCTTCAAGCCTGCTGCCACATGTGATATCAAATTTTTGTCATGGAAGATGGCTTTTCTAGCAGCTATAACTTCAGGTAGAAGAGTTTCAGAGTTCAGGCTCTTTCTATCAAACCACCTTTCATGGTGTTCCATAAAGACAGAGTGGCCCTTCGAACTAACCCTTCATTCTTGCCTAAGGTTGCCACAGAAGCAAATCTGAGCCAGTCAATTCAATTGCCAGTTTTCTTCCCAAAATTTTCTAATAAAGGGGAATATCTTTTGCATACACTAGATGTACATAGACAGTTATGATTCTGCTTGGATAGAGCAAAGGATTTCTGTAGGTCTGACCAGCTGTTTGTGATGTTCTCTCTTAAAAGTAAGAGTCAAGTGGTCTCCAAAGTTATTATCTCCTGTTGGATTTTGATGTGTATTTCCTTCACCTATTCATCCAAAGGCTTATCCTTACCAGGTCCAATCAGCAATCATTCCACTAGGTCTATGGCTACATCAATTGCCTATCTCGCCCATCAATCCGTAGATGACATTTGTGCGGCAGCC
The DNA here is from genome assembly GCF_019279795.1 of Protopterus annectens. Lineage (NCBI taxonomy): Eukaryota > Metazoa > Chordata > Ceratodontiformes > Protopteridae > Protopterus > Protopterus annectens. Next base: position 457,852,049 of record NC_056747.1, on the reverse strand, counting down.
ACTTGGTCCACTCCACAGACTTTGGTCAGTCACAACAAACTTGACATTGTTTCCAGGAACAGGGCTTTCTTCGGCTTCACAGTTCTTAGGCATGTCCTTCCATGAGGCCACCCAGGATTTAGGGTAGCTGCGGACTCTGACCCAAGAGTGAGGAATAGTAACATATATAACATCAGATAAAAAGTTATGTACTTACCATAACTTGGCATCTGTGTTATCCTGTGTCACTATTCTTCACTATCCCTCCAGGGCAAACTCGATCTGAAGGGTTAGAGGGCAGCAAGGGCTGATGGGAGTGGGAGGAGCTCAAGCCTAGAAGCTGTTTGTAAAGTTGCCAGTTTGGATCCTGTGTCGGACCTTATGACCCAAAAGTGATGAATAGTGACATAGGATAACACAGATCCAAGTTATGGTAAGTACATAACTCTTTTTTATTAATTGTGTTTAGGGTGGTTATGTATTTATTTGACTATTTAAGGGGAGTTGTATTTCAGGTTCTTTGTTCTGATCCATTCATCCACAACCCCTTTTTCCCATTTTTGCACATGGGGTTGGGGTATCACTTTAACAGTGACAATCATATAGAGCCAAGGTTTACACCACCAGGTAGCTAGTCCTGCTGCGGTAGTACTTCCACACCACATACTCACACCCATGGCCAGTTTAGAGTGTCAGATCTATTTACTGCATGTCTTTGTAATGTGTGACGAAATCAGAGCACCCAGAGGAAACCCACGCAACCACAGGGAGGACATGCAGACTCTGCGCAGAAGGCATCCCTGCTGAGAATCGAACCGGGGAACCTGATGAAGTCCCATAAATAATAAAGACGAAATAACTTAACTATTTTGCCTGTTAATAAATTATTTTAACAATTTTTGGTGTTTGAGGAGTTCTTAACCGGAATTATACTTACTGTGAGGTTCTGTTTTGATTGTAGTGCTTAATAAAGTTTGTTAAGCACCTTTCAATGTTGTTATGCTGTAGTCTTGCAATACACCATAAACAGTAAACACTAAAGAAAAGCAGTGGGATTCCTAAAACAGCTTTAAAACAAGTAATGGACTTTGGGCTGCCACACTACTTTTTGCATATGATAGAGTGATGTATATTACAACTTTTAAATCTGTTACAGAATCTCGTCTTCTTCTGGGCACTGTTTGTGAGGCAATGTTGTGTTTATCATAGCTTTTAAATCTGTAAAACACTTCACAATTATACTGTTTCCTTTTCTGTCCTTTTTTTTGTCTTGTAATACATTGGTGCAGCTAAAGCTCTGTACTGCAACGACTCAGGTGGAGGCACTAAGTGTGTTACATTTTTCAAAGTTGTAAGATATGTGGCTGTCATTCATTTTTTTTTCTTGCTATAACTAGTATTACATAGATTAGGTAAAACTCAGTATACTGCGCATAATTTTGATGGGTCTTTCCCATCATAACAAAGTAGTTATATGTTCTAAAAGTGGATGTCAGAATTTACCACTCAAGCTTTGATGCAGTCCGTTCTTGAGGTGATTTTTTTTAAATGTATATCTTGAACATATAACATATTGGTTATGATAGATGACCTAATCATGATCCTTTGTATTACTGAAGCATTTATAAGGTTAGCACTAGGATGAGTGGAGATTTCTAGTAAGAACCTGTTATTACAATACAGATGAAATGGCTGGACTTGAAAGACAGTGGAGAAGCATGAGAGTGAGCAAAATGAATCATAATTGACAGTTACTTTAATTCTAGCCACAAGGTGCTCCTAATAGATACTGTGGTGTAGTCTTGAATGAATTATCAAAGTTAACATGGTTATCCTGTTGGTAATAAGTAGTGTCTAAAGGTAAATTAAGATATTCACTGTATAAAGAATATTTAGGGAGGAAACACTGTTGTTGTTATATAATTATTTCCAAGGGTAGTTTATCTCAGTAAGTATGCATAGACCGTTGTCATTCTTGAAACATTTACTTTGAGAGAGAAATACATGCCTGTAGTTTTGGAGTTGCCTAATTAGATTCAAAGTTTTGTTATGGCACCTTAACCACATCTAAGAGGAGTTGCTGACTATTGGAAGATTTAAAAACCCGTATGCTGCAAATGTACAGCATCACCGCAGCTTTTCCACATTTGATTTGTACACAAAGGAAAATAGTTAAAGTAATGAGCTCTGCAGTTGTTGTGTCTTTCGGCTTATCCTGGTTAGGGGTCACCACAGCGGAACTCCGGTCCGCTAATGTTTGGTAGTGGATTTTTACGTGCCGAGTTACCAGCCCTGACGCACAACCTTCAACGAAGGCAAGCCCATTCACGCATGCCTCGTACCTGTAAAATCACTGTGTGATGAAGGAAAATGAGTCTTTGAATGTTCTCATGGAGAGAAATGAGTCTTCAAGTGTTCCCACTGTACAGTTTGAATCCCCCTTCCTAGAAATCAACCAGTGGCATAACTTTCTGACAGCTAATTTTTGTACACAGAGGTGAAGCTGGGAAGTGGATTGTTTTAAACAAGAAGCGTAAGAATATTTGATGCAAGTAAAATTTAAGCTATTTTTGAACTGTCACATGGAGGTTATGTTTTTATTTTCCATTCATATTTTGTACAGTTGAAAATGCTGTTGTACACACCACTTAATTTTTATTGTTCAGCTTAATGCAGCATCATCCCATTCTTTTTTTAAAGCATCATCACATTCTTGGTCCAGGAATAAAATGCTCTAATTGATGCCTTTTCTGTACTTCATTTCTAACTTGATGGTCCAGGACCAAAGCTTATGTTGGTGTGTACTACACCTGAAACAACTACTGTTAAAGGTGACTATCAGAATTAATTAGAAGTGGTAAATGTGCACAAGGATGTTAAACCAGGGATTGCTTGTTATCAAGTTGTTACTATGACAGACAGGGGCTACAGTCTGAAGAACCACACTGATGCAACCAAATAAGTTTCAAGTATGGCTTTTAAATCTGCATTGATAATCACCAGTTGTATATGTGACAGACAGAGGTATAGTCTTATGATCTGTACCACTGCTGTCAAATGATATGAGTGGGGAGATGGCCTTAAGAATGCACATTGCTGGCTTTGGTGATAGGCAACAGCTGCACAATGATATAAGCTTTACAATGACCATTTGAAGAACAGAGTTAGAATTATTAATGTGGCTAAACAAGATTTTATCCATTTTGCTCTCAGCTCATTGTCTTCTCATGATATCACCAGCAGTCACTCAAAACTTCTCCAAGATTATTTCTGGACACAAGCACACCCATGCAGTGTTTTCTAGGAGGGGTTACTGATATTTTGTCAGCACTAACATCCCCTTTCATGTCTTTATAGTCATGCTACCAGAAGCTAGACCACTCTAATACACACACACACAAACACAAAAATACATTTTACTCTTAATATAAGCCATCCATTAAATATTGATATGGTAGCAATAGCCTGAGCAGTTATTCTTCAAAAGGCATAAAGCAGAAGTTGAGTTTATACCTATTCAGTATACATACTGTTAGGCTAATAAATAAATCAGCAGCCATAAGTTTTTAAAACTGAATAATCTTCTTTTACTTGAAATAAAATTATTCAGCACACTTTGTAGAATCAAATATACAAATAAATCAGCATGCCAAATGCATTCATACAAGCAGCATATGAAAGAACTTTGTCCAGCAGCTTATTTGGTCTTCTCACTTCCAGCAGCTGTACTTAATTTTCTGTCCCTCTCTGACTTGTCAGTCCAAACAGTAATTGCACTGTTTCTCAGGCTATGGATTTTCCAGGAAAAGTTCTGTTAAGAAATGCAGTATGCTTATGTTCATATCAGAAGCAAGAAAGTAACTGTCACCCTCTCTCTCTTTAAGAAGAATCCCAGAGTATTTACTGTTTTTTTCTTCATTCTGAATGCAAGGTTTCCTGTTTTCACATTGTCTTTGGAATGAGACATTTTCTTGACCTAAAGTATCATTTCAAGGAACAGCAAGCCTTAAGCACTGCAAATAGGTGCAGCTTTAAGAAATCAGTTGCAATTTTTAACAGTTTTGCTATATTGTCACTGAAAGCGAATAAATATATTTGTACTTTTAACATTATACACACTGCAAGATTTGTTGGAAGTTTTTTTCAAAGCAGTCTGTATCGGAAAAAAGAAATCAGCTTTTGCACGTTTCACTGCAAGACAACTGCAAACTTCATTCAGACATTTCTCCTTTGAAAACTGTTGTAGTTGCTTTAGCTTAATAACAATTCTCTAAAGTCACAAATTTTTGTGCCGATTTTTATGTATTCTTCAGTGCTCCTACAAATGGAAAGAGATACAAAGAAACACAGACACTGTCTTCAGAAGTTTACATTTTGGTCAATAAAGTAATGTACTTTATGATTTTATCAGTTTTTACAGTATGAATGCTTTAATTAAATGATTGCTGACCAAGCAACTAGGTACTAGAGCAAAGACTTTGCAGTTGGGTTAAGCAGACTGAACAGTTCTTTATTGATACAGACCATGTAAAGAATCTGAGGTTTAGTGGTCTCAGAGTTGGCAGTATTAAACAGAGTTGCATAGTCTTTGTTTTGTTATGGCATAAGCATCTCTTGCCTTCTGTGACATCCATCCTTAGTTCATTCTTCCTTCCTACCTGTTATTTTTTTGTGAATATCACGTGATTGCCAGAAACCTCTCCACTGTCTTTGCTTTTGCCAATGTATCTGGTGCATTGGAGATGTCACTTGCATGCATTTTTCTACCTAGGAATTATTTAATTGCATGCCTTTTATACCAATTATTTTCATTTTTTACATGCCCCCGTATACATGTAGTTTCTAGAAGAACTGAGTAGAAGGACGAGGCCTTATAAGTGATCTTTGAGTAGATTAAATCCTTAACGTTTCCAATGCTAATGATGTGATGGCTGATAATACTATCTTCTTGTATGAATCAGTGTTGATGTGTCATGGTGGAAGAAGGGGGCATAGATATTCCTGGAGGGTCCTTGGCAAAAAGGCATTCAGCAGGTTAATAAAACAGTCAAGCTAGATAAAAAGGCACACAGAGATGTATACAGATAAACACAGACACACTCATCAACATACGTCTGCATGAATACATAGACACACCCACATCCATGTGCACACACACATATAAACACACAGACACTGACACACACTGTAAGATCACAAGTCACTATAAGTTCTTCACAAAACATCCCTTTGTTATTTGAACTGAGTAAAGCACTGTCAAGTCCAGAATAATCCCATCATAACGGATTATAATCAAGTTGTCATAACCAATTTACTATGTATTTGACAAGTAGGTGCCAAGAAATTATCTTCAAGAGTTAAGGCTCCAGAGGTAAGTCTTGGCATCCATGTTGAGAACTTGTAATAAGGGCTGGTCATAATTCATTGAAGTGCCTGGAGGTTTATCTGCTCAATGTACTACTAGTTAGAGAGAAAAAATGCAGGAGTGCACAGTGCTTTACTGGTTTTTACCACTGTCAGACAGCAGGAAGAAATGAACTGTCCTTCTGAAATACCAACAGCTTTAGAAGCTGTTAGACAGTTTGTTTTCATAGGTTCATAGGTAGTTACTAAGCTATTGGCCCTAGGGCCTATACAAGTCCAGCCAAAAAGGTACCCTGGCTTTCGCCACCCAAGAAAATTATTTTCCTGTGCCCCTGTTGAGCAGAGCCACAGAGGTGATCCCCGGGGTGAATTTCCTATTTCCCATCCACACTTTTTGTTTATAAATGTAGCAGTGAAATATCTAATAGCTTTTAAAGCTGTTTTACCTTTTTCCACTGTTTGCCAGCTGGCACTGTCTGCTGTTAATTCCTAATGTGAGACCCAGTATTAACAGTGCATTGGGATGCATTACAAAAGCTTGTTATGCACCTTTCTGATTTCACAAACATGCTTAATGACCTTGCATTTGTCTCATTTTTGAGTATAATCATGACATTCCATGCACTACAAAACTGTTACTAACAACAGTATTGGATTCTTAAAAAAAAAACTGTATTGAGTGAAGAACTAATAGTATTTTTTACATGGGAGTGTTGAGTTGGAGTGACAGAACATTATGTCATATGTAAAGGACACTTAAAATATTTTCCAGAATGCTAAACACTTGGTCTTCGGTACCTTAAGGCATCAGGAGTGAGCATGTTTGGTAGTGGAATGCTGTAGTTTATTAGGGAATTCTGTGACATTACACTGTCAATAGATATGTTCTCAGTTACTGCCTACTGTCCAAAATGTTGCACACTACAGCACTCAGTGGGGTGGGGTGGCTTTGCATAATTAAACGAATGATGACGGCATCATTATTTACAAATGCTGTTAGTATGTTTTAAACATTATTCTTTACTAAATTTTATCAGGTTGTAGCTGATGGATACCATATTAGAGCAGGAGAGCAAGAGGAGGAAATGTACCTTTCTGTGGCTTCTTGTAAAATATTATTTATTTATTTATTTACTTACTTACTTACTTACTTACTTATTTGTAGTCTAGAGAAATGCATTAAAGTCTCTGTGTCTTTACTTTAGTGCCAAGGCAGACAAATGCTAGTGTTAAAACAGCCGAAAGCCAAACGAGTCTCTGGTCAACAGAGGGAGACTTGGACTTTCTCCCAGCAATCTGTAAAGCGGTCTGCCTTATTCTTAATTGCTGCATTGTGGTGGTAATTTTCAATGAATGTTGTGGGGGAGGGGAGAATAGAAGGTATGGATGGAGTCCATCATGTCTTGGCACACTGTTCTGTGCCAAGCATCATCATGAGAGAATGCCGCCTTGAGCAGTGTTGAGGACTGCATGAATAAAAGATGAAGGCGAATTAGTCTGCCTTGCACCTGTCACTGACTCTCCTTTCTCTATGAGATATGTATAGTCTCGTGCAATTTGGCAGAAGGAGTGTCTTCTAATGGAATCTGGGTTGGCAGGCTGGCACCAAGCCTATGTTAATTAAATATTACAAAGGGTACTGGGTGGGGGCTGGGGTGGCACGACAGATGCTCCTTTTATGTTTGAGCTATCGTGAGAGGAAGTACCAATCACACACACACACACACACACACACACACACACACACACACACACACACACACACACACTTTGTTCCATTTGATATGTATAAGGATATCTTCTGCAGATTAAAGAATTTGCTGGGTTTACTGTAATATTTTATATGTATTTTAATAGTGTGTTAAAAGGCCATGGAATTTAAGAATACTTGAAGTAATTCATATTTTATCATCTTTCTTTTGGAACTTAGGAAGAGGGTACATTTTGCGCTTAGCTAAGTGAAACTGCTTAACCTGTAAAAGTACACTATTCTGAACCTTGTTTTAAGGTGTGTCTCGTGAGGACAAGGAAGTTGTTAGCACAGGTTTGAAATGTGTAGTTTAGTACACTGAAGCACTTCATCATTCTGTTCAGAAACTGCTTACTCTACAATTACTTCAGCCCAAATAAATGTATCCAAGCTCACTGGCTATAAGTCCCTTGGTACCATGCTAGTCAAATGTTTCTCAAATGGAGTGCATATGTGTAACAAGTACTGAAATGGAATGTTTTTCCCTGATGTGTTGGAAGAGGCACACTGCTAGCTGAGCTGTCAGTTTTCTCTTTGCAAAAGTGGAATATATGCTATTGTCTTCCCATGGCACGCTTGTGCTAAGTGCCTTGACTTTCCCACGGGCTGAGTATACCACCTGGCTCTTTAATAAGTAGCAGTTTATAGTGGCAAATAACTATTAGCTGTTTGTTCTGGATTTATTATGTTAAACAAAACAATATTCTTACTTTCAAGAATTACTGCAGTTATTATGTCTGACATGGAAATTTTAACCTTCAGTCATCAGACCTGAATACACCCATTTCAGAAGGATACATTGCGTTCCGACCAAACTATTTATTTATTGACTGATTGATTGATTGATTGATATTCATTGACTGGGAAAGTCCAGACGGACAATTCAAAATTTTCATGGGATTCCCAAGGAGGACATCTCCAAATAAACATTGTACAATGTTGTACATTAATACAAAGAATAAAAGTCACATAGAACTTGAGTAGAATAGTAGAAGACTGTCTTCAGCGTGCCCTTTTACCTTCCTTCATATATTAGTGTTAAATTTACACTCATGACATCCACTGAAGCACAAATAAACTAATAAGCTTCTTCTCTGCCCATATCCTAGTACTGCTGTGGTGTCCTAAATGGTGTAGCCCCTTCTGCCAGAGTAGTAACTTTCTCAGTTAGGGTGTGCTGTTCCAGACTTCTTTCACTTCTTCTGCTACATTGTGTTCTGCTGCTACACAACAACTTTTAATGTTTTCATGAATAATCAAAGGAATAACTACCTGAGAATTTGATTTAATGTCTGTTTTGATGGACACCCTTAGATTTGAAACACATCTCTAATGGTAGGTTGCCAAGCCATTTTTACATTCAGTCTTGAAATGTAGACCTATATTTACAACATTCTGATCTTCTGTTTTTTTCTTTTCTGTTGCAACATGCCATCTGGTGTCACTCCCTTCCCAAAACTGATCACTCATTAATATAAATGTTTGTTACCTTTTCACAGAGAGTGAATGCTTTAGGAATGACCTAAAACATTACCTTGAATAAAAGTGGAACAAGAAGCTTACATGTTTTGCCGATAACCACTATTGATAAGATTCAGAGGCAGAATGCACACTTTGTAGCAGAACTGACCAGGGGTAAGTAATGTGATTCTCTTTGCACAATCTGGAACAAACAATGAACATTGTGCAATGACTAGTATTTTACTGGACACTATACCTTCCGTGGTGCTCAGAAGATATGCAGATAGGGTTGCAGAAATGAGAATATCTCTGTGCACAATCCAGAGGTCAGTCTGTTGCATGCAAAGGCAGAATCATAGACAGTACTGTGTACAGCAATAACAAAACAAACATTCACATTGCCATAGAAGGAATGGTATCCATATTTAATCCATTTTGCAAAAATGTGGTGTACGGTATTCACATATGTATGTATGTATGTATAATATGTATGCAACCACTATAAGCTTTGTATGACTCCTGAATAAAGTACCTCAGCACCCAGACGTAAATCTTGCCCATGAGGCCTACTGCCATTGTATCATCAACCTCACAGAAACTGGCACTGCTTCACCCTCCTGTAATACTGCAGAAGTTAGCACAACACCACCTGAATAAGGAAAAATCATGTAGAATTCTGGAAGTTATACTGTCATAACAACTCAGTTATGTAGATTAGGCTGTTTCTCTGAACTTCTTTCCATGCAGCACAGTAGCAATCTAGTGCAGCAGTGTTAATATGAATGAAGTAAACAACAGTGCACTGGCACAGTCACAATTTTAACAGTATGGCTACAGTACAAGTCTTGTATGGCATAGCAGGATTACCAAATTACTGCTAGAAGCTTTGTGTGATGGTTCTTGTTGCTCCAATTCTAGACACAGAAGTAGTAGAACGACAGATTATGGAAACTGGGTTTCTCATTGTAGCTTCTACTGTCAATATGCGGTATACCTGCTACACCACTGTACACCACAGATGAATGACAATAATCTTGTCATATACTGGACACAATAACTACTGGCTGTGTACCTTGATAATTTGTGCCACACACTTTAAAAAACAAGCTGCTATTTGTGTTGACAATGCCTTGCTGTCTTTAGTATCATTGCCTACTCATTGTGGTAGTGCTATTCTTTTGTAAATTGTCTCACAAGGGTTGTGGACCATATCTGCTGCACAAGCATACTTCTGCAATTTACTGCAGACCTTTCTGAAACCTGTTATCTTTTCCTACCACAATCAAATTTAGAAACGCCAACAGTTGATTATAGGTTGTAATAGACATGTTTCTTGACACATTCATCATTTTCCAGTTACCTGCTTTATCTAATGCAAAGACTTGGAAGAGCCAGAACCTATCCTGACACTCATGAATCGCAAGGCAGAAATAAATAAAGAAAAAAATCCAGGACAGGACTATGGTTTATTGTGGGACATACTTATGGACAGTTTGGTGGACTGCCAGTTTGCTCATGGGATATCTTTGGTGTGAAGGAGGTAACAGGAGCAGCTAGCAAAATCCCAAACGAACACAGTGAGGATGTGCAGACTCCACAGAGAAGGCACTTTGCATGAGAAATGGAGTGGAGAAGCAAACCCTGTGAGGCAGCATTGCTAACAGCTGTGCCATGGTGCTACCTGACACCTGTCGTTTGCATATGATGCACCTGTTCTGCCTGCCAGCTTGCAGAGTCCCCAGGATGTAGAATGGCATTTATTCTTTGTGAAGTGCATTCTTCAAGTATAACTGATGATAATGTTGGCTTCATGCAGACAACTGGCCAGCATTCTACAGCAACATTTCAGGCATTTAAATTAAATTAAATAGAACAAACCAGTAGAAAGCAGGGATATTAAATACTCAAAATACTAAAAATGTACATTAGCTGATTTTCCAAAAAGCATATGCATTTGAATCTTACATGACATTTTAAAGGGAATTCTGTCCCCAAACAGATTTTATCATGCCAGCCCAGTGACATCAACATGGAAGAGAAAGACCGTTTTACCTAAAATTTCACATTACTACCGAGTTAATGCACACACTTAAAACAAACCCTATTGCAACAGCCTAGTGTAGTGCTTAAAAATATCAAATATATGTGTGTGTGTGTGTGTGTGTGTGTGTGTGTGTGTGTGTGTGTGTGTGTGTGTGTGTGTGTGTGTGTGTGTGTGTGTGTGTGTGTGTGTGTGTGTGTGTGTGTGTGTGTGTGTGTGTGTGAGTGTGTAGAATACTGCAGAGTTCATGTATACACCTAAAACAGTCCTGATTGCATGTAACTTAATATTGCAACATCCTAGAGTAATGCAAGGAAACTTCAACTGTTTTTCATCACATTGTGACTTAGTCCAGTATTGAATCATGATATTACTTATCTTTCATTGCTGCAGTTACATTGCTATAAAAGTGCTTTATATAAAATTTAACAAACTGATATCCACATTTCACAAACTGAATAAACTTGTTTAGAGCAATATGTGAAATTACATATTTCCTGTGATACGATGAACATGTAACAAAGCCAGCTGCATGATTTTATGCAACTCTTCGAGACATTTTTGTAATGGAAGCACAGCACAAAATACTAAATAAACACTGTGCATATCTTATGAATCTAAGGATCACTAATGTATTGCACAGAATCTGAGATTCTGCTGCCTTCAGCAGTCCAGCAAGATAAAATTCACTGGAATAATGTCAGTAGCATTAGATAGTCGGAGTTAATGTTGGTGTTTTTCAGCTTGTATCTTAGAGATAGCACTTTGCACCTTTACCTCTGTCTGTAGCTTTTCTTTCACACTTGATGTTCTGCAGGCTGAGTATAAACCCTGGAGAGAAAACAGGAGTCACTTACAGTAGCCAGACTTGAGCAGCATTTAATGTGAAATCAATGTTGTGCTAAATATACACAGAGCAAAAGACTGCTTGCTGCATTGTTGTTGAAGTCTAGCTGGGACCTTTCTCAGCCATTCATCCACTGTTCATGAAAGCATTTAAGAGGGCTAATAGTCCACTCTTCTATCAGAAACAATTAATGGTTACTTGTCGTACCAGGTGCTTATGAAGGAATAATTCTTGTCAATGAACCTTAGCCACTGCTCTTTCTTTGCAGATTTTACAGTCTGTTATGTAATAGCCATAATGTGAAGGCAGATGCATTCCTGTGACTTACATTTTTTTTTTCAGATTGTATCTTTAATGCATTATTCTATCCATCAACTGAATATGTCCTTCTCTTATTTTCCTTTAAATAGATTCTGTATTGCTATTTACTTGTGTATATTCATACAAAATAGTTCTGGAGTTAACTTTTCATTTTTCAGACTTTGCATGTTACATTCTCCTAGTACTAAGGAGGGAGTGTAATATGCCTCAGGGAACCATCTGCTTGTTTCCTTCTCGTTTCCATTTTCTGACTACCATCCCATGTTGTAGGGTTGTATAACATGACAAGCAACAGGAACTTCGTCAGCTCGTATCTCTGAAGCATAATCTTAAATGCTGTTTTTTACCTTTTATCAGAATTTCTAGTGAAAACAAAATCAACGGGCCTGCTTCTCTGTGGTATACATTTCTGGAGGTACATTACAATGTTAACAATTCAACAGAATCAGCTGCAAGAGTAGCACGCAAATTTATTTTATTTTGACATTTGTTAACTGGGTATGTCCGACTGACCAAGGCCCATTTTCAGCAGACGCCCGGGGGGAATAGCCCCAGAAAGAATACAATCAAATCAGAGTTACAGAATTAAATATTTAGCACAGGATAAAATATTTTAACAAAGGAAAACTTGAAAAAAAAAATATATATACATGGCAAACTCCAGTCATAACAAGAGACTCTAAATACATGGTAAACACCGTTGTATGTTAAGAAAATAGTATGATGTATATGACAAACATTTCAACAATGAGGGAATAGGAAGGTAGTAAGAGAATATGGAAACAGAGTTGGTTAAAGAAAGAGAAATAGCTAAAAGAGCACAGAGTATAGGGAAGACCATTTCAGTATACAATGGAATAGTTTGTAATTATCAGAGTAGGATAAGAGAAAAAGTGAAAGTGAAGCCAAAGTAGTTAGTATGGAGAAAAGAGAGTGGAAAGGTAGAAGAGAAAGAGGAGTTAAAGATTTAGTGTAGGGTTTGGCATGTGCAAATCCTGTATTTAAAAAGGGTTTCTTTTAATGTTTTTTTGAAGCTTAAAGTGTATGGTAGAGTTGTAATGTTTAGTGGAAGTTTGTTCCAGACTAGGGCAACAGAGTAGCTGTATAAGTGGCGGCCTGTTGTTTTTTTTTTTGGATTATAGATATCCAGGAGGAGCTGCTCTGAGCTTCGAAGACAATGGTTGAGGGTGTAAAGGGAAATAAGGGAAGAGATGGTGGGGCAGAAGAAAGGTTTGTTTAAGATGGTGTGAATTAACTTGTAGTTGAGGGAGTAGGAGTTGATGGGGGAATTCTAGCCAGTTTAGAGTTAGAAAGGCATTGGTGACAGTTATAGGGTTGATTAGAAGCAAACCTAACAATTTTATTATAAGTGAGTTCAAGCTTGGTCTTAAGTGAAGAATGTAAGTTGGTAAAGATAGCAGAAGCGTAGAGAAGAGAAGAGAGGGAAGAAGATAGGCAGGGGCAAGAGTAAGCCTAGAGTCATTTGTTAGGCATTTATTATTTCTATAGAACAGTCAAAGTTTTTGATGTGTCTTTTTTATGCGGTTTAAGATGTGCAGATCAAACTAAGATGATCATCGATGACAACACCCAGCAGTTTGGTGTGTGTTTCAATGTTAATGACTGTGTTATTAAGTGATGTGATGGTAAAAGATGATTTAAGATGTTTAAGACATTTTGGGGGAAATAGGAGGCGTTTAGTTTTTTTTAGGGTTAAGTATGAGTTGATTGTTAGTTAACCAGTTTTCAAAAGAATGAAAGGAATTTTGGGTAAGTGAGAGAAGGTCAGAGAGGTTATCATAAGTTCATAGGTTCATAGGTTTATACTAGGCTATCTGCCCTAAGGCATTTATAAGCCTAGCCCAAAGTTTTGTGGCTTACGCCACCCCTTATGTTAAAAAATACTGTGCCCGTTAGTTTGTTGTGCCTCTGTCCAGCAGTGACACAGAGATGATTCCCGGGGTAAACCTACGATCTCCCATCCACTTTTCAAGATTTCTCTTGAACAGAGCCAGCGAGGTGCTCTGCCTCACATGGACCGGGATTTTATTCCACAGCATAGGGAGTCGCTGGGTGACAAATCTATCCCTCCAGCATGTCCTATTTATATCCATGCTAAGGTTTAAGTCGCTTGCTCTAGTGGATCTGGTAGATTTGGATTTTTTGAGGTGGAGCATGTCCATTAATTCCGGGTTGGACATGGCCTTGTATGTCAGGCACAGGTCACCTCTGAGCAGGCGGTATGCGACTGAATAGAGCTGGAGTTTCTTCAGTCTGGCAGCATATGACAGATTTTGGAGTCCCTTTATCCTTTTGGTGAGGAACTTTTGGGGTCTCTCCAATTGCTGCAGGTGTCGGGTGAGATACATCCCGAATGGGGCATTGTACTCGATCATTGGTCTGATAAGTGAAGAGTACAGGGGAACAATGACCTCACTTGATCTGGATGTGAATCCCTTCATGATCAGGTGGGCAATGTAGAAGGTCTTTCTAACCACTTTAGCAATGTGAGTGTCAAAAGAAAGGCCACTGTCAACCTGGGTCCCCAGGTCCCTGATAACCTCTTCTGTGCTTAATGGATTGCCACCTATATGGTAGCTTGGGGTTACCTTGTTTTTCCCGAAGGGTATGACTATACATTTTTTGGCATTTAACTTCAGGCCATGGCTCTGGCACCAGTTATCACAACCCCTGCCTACTTCAGTAAACCAAACTACTCTAGCTCTATTCTAGTCTGGATCCTTGTCTCCAATCCTAACCTTTACCACAATCCCACAATACTATCTGACTCATTAAGAAACCTCACTCCAATATGCATTCAAAGATATTCAAAGATAGCAGTGGAGATGATAGTAGAGTCATTAGCGTATTGTATGGGACAAAAGTGAGGACAGGAAGTGTAAAGACTATTAGTGAAGATGTTAAAAAGTAGTGGCCCAAGAATGGAGCCGTGTGGTACACCTGTATTAACAGGTAGAAAGGGAGAGCAGCTGGAGAGCCATTTGACAGAATCCTGTCTGTGGGAGAGATAGCTAGAAAACCAATTCATAGTAAAGTTAGAGGTATTAAGATCAGACAATTTGCAAAGTAGTTAAACCACAAAAGGCCAGCTAAAACTTTTATTAAAAACCAATCTCTAGCACCTTGGCTTACACCAAGCCTTCAAGGAGTAAAAATCATTTAAAACTCATTCCCATATATCCCAGCAACGCCCCTGTTAACAATATAATTAAACATAATTAAACAATTATACAATTGTATATATTTTATACATTTTATTGTATAATTGTATGATTATGTTTAAGGGTGGAAATTAGAGAAGTCAGTGCAGTGTCCTCCTTTGTGCACTGGAACAATGTAGAGGTGTTTACAGATTGAAGGAATGGTAGATTCTTGGATAGAATGACTTATTAGTATGGAAACAGAGAAAGCTATACAGCTTGGGGGTTATCAGCAAAGGTAGAACATGGCTTTAGTTTGCTGAGAAAAGATTTTTATATAAGAAGTGGGGACAATACTTAGTGAGAAGGTATTAGAATGATTTAAAGGAAGGGTGGAACAGGAGGAGTTTTTAGAGTTATTATTGTGGGCTAATTTACTGATGGAGTCAATGAAAAGGAGTTAAAGAAAGGTAGCAGTTTCCAGAGGAGAGTTATTAGGACAGGGGTTCGGAGAACTTGGACAACCAGGATACAGAATTTTGTTTATATATCTACAGACTTTTTTGGGGTTAATATGGTGGTAGATTGAGGTTTAAGGAATATTTTTTTCTTATCATATGTGACTTACTTTTTGTTTAGGTTTCTGAGTTCTTTGAATATTTCTAGGTGAGACTGAGATTTTGATTTTTGCCAGTGTTTCCATGCATTATCTCTTTTTTGTATAGGGAATGTCTGGACTTTGTGTACCAAGGAGCAGAGTGGGATTTTATTTTGATTTTCTTAAGTGCAGCCTGAGAGTTAAGTATGTCCAGAAAAATACTGTTGAATTTGTCAACAGCTATGTCAAGGGGTAAGTATCGGAGGAAAGACCAGTTAATGGTAGAAAGTATATCACTGAACACAACTAGGTCAGAGTTGGGGAGTATACAACAGTTTCTGTATTTGTGAGATTTACATTGTTGTTGGGAGTATCTTTGAATGCATATTGGAGTGAGGTTTCTTAATGAGTCAGATAGTATTGTGGGATTGTGGTAAAGGTTAGGATTGGAGACAAGGATCCAGACTAGAATAGAGCTAGAGTAGTTTGGTTTACTGAAGTAGGCAGGGGTTGTGATAAGTTGAGAAAAGGCGTAGAGATTTATGATACAGTTTGGGGAATCTGAGGAGAGGGTTTGCCAGTCAAGGTTGACATCACCAAGAATTATGGTGTCATTATGAATGGAGTGAGATAACCAGTAGAGAATGTTTTTAAGTATGGGAATATTATTGCTTGGGGGAATATAAATAGCAGCCACTCTTAGTTGTTTACATTTAACTAATAAGAGTTCAGATGATTGGAATTTTGAGAGAGAAAGAGACGGTGATAGGGGATATGTTAAGGGTGTAAATGTAAATGTTTTCTATTGAGGGTAATGCTACTCAATGCCAGAAGTCTAAACTTCAAAATGCACGCACTCGAGGCACTCCTCAGTATGGAGAAAATCAATATATGTGCAGTAACAGAAACCTGGTTTAAGGCTCCAGAGAGCACCCCAGCACTACCAGGCTACAACTCATACCATAAATTTTGGCCACAGAACCCAAACTGAAATACAAAAGGCAGGGGCGTATCCATATTCATCAAGGATACCCACACCTCCAGGTTAGTGGCACAGCACGATGCTTCAGAGATCATCCACGTGCAACTAACAATGGGCAAAACTGCAATTCAAATTGTAGCTTGCTACAGATCACCCACCATGTCCCAGGACCCCCATTCCACGTTTCTGGAAACACTGGGAAACATTAGGTCCTACCAAACACCCTAATATTGGGTGATTTCAATTACCCAAACATTAACTGGGAGAACTACTCAAGTACTAACTCCCTTGCCCAACTTTTCCTAGAATTTATAAACTCAAACGCCCTGGTTCAACTGGTCAACACTCCCACCAGAGGTGACAATATATTGGACCTGGTCATCACCAACATGGGCAACCGGTGTTCCACACCAGAGGTCAACCACTCACTGGTTAGATCTGACCGTAAACAAATCACTTTGGATATCCATATTCTGCCCCCACCCCCAGACAAGAAAACCACCATGAAAAACATTTCAACAGCAAACTTCACGTTACTTAAGACCGAGGTGGAAAGTTTCAAAGCCCCCATGCTGAAGGATAACACTGTCCAAGCTGCAAAATCCTGTACTAATGCATTCTACAGGCAGCTACAAGAATGCATGGATCGTGCCATCCTAAGCAAAACCAAGACACTCCTCCAAGAAAAGGAAACCAGTCTGGTGGACTCCTGCTATAAACAAGCTATACAATAGAAGGAGGAAACTAGTACAGAAAAGGGTAAAATCCCAAGAAGGGAAGACATCCCTGATCAGTATCAGCAAGAAACTACGATCCCTCATAAAATCATCCAAGGCGAGCTTTGAAAGAAAAATTGCCAAGGACTCCAAAGATAACCCCAAGGCATTCTTTAGCTATGTCAAGAATCTAAGTGGCAATGCCCAGATCTGCTTTGAGTTAGTGCAGAATGGCACAAAATACACTGAACCGACCGATATTGCCAACATCCTGGCAGACAGGTTCAGCGCAAACTTCACCTCCCTTTCACCCCCAAAATGGCCCATAACCATAGCAGAAGAATGTAGAGTCCCTGAAATCACAGACACTCAGGTTAAAACAGCCCTCTCCAAATCCAAAAACACAGCATCAGTGGGACCGAACGGTGTCCCAGGCTGCGTCCTACACGAGCTCAAAGACGAAATAACCCCTCACCTAAACACACTGTTCAAACTCAGCCTCTACACAGGCTACATACCCATAGAGTGGTGTACAGCAAAGGTTATTCCACTCCACAAAGGTGGAGCCACAACAGATCCTGGGAACTATCGCCCTATAAGCCTGACTAGCGTGGTCTGCAAGGCTATGGAGCGCATCATCATGGAACTCATTAACAGAGATATTGGGAACCTCCAAATACTGGACCCTACCCAGTTTGGCTTTGTTAAGGGCAGATCATGCCTCCTAAACCTGGTGGACTTCTTTGAGACAGTTACCAAGGCTATAGACGAGGGAAAGGTGGTACACACAGCCTACCGAGACCTCGCTAAGGCCTTCGACACCATCCCCCATTCTGGTATTATAGACAAGCTCACCAGCCTGAACATAAACCCCTGTGTCACAAGATGTGTTGCCAACTGGCTCACGGACAGAACCCACATGGTGAGAGTTGCGGGAGCTAGGTCCGCCTCTAAACCGGTTACAAGTGGCATTCTCCAGGGCTCAGTCCTAGGACCCCTCCTGTTTGGCATATACTTCTCAGAGGTTTAGGCAAGCACAGGAGGACTATGGCTGACCAAGTTTGCAGACGACTGCAAACTAGGGGCTATAACTGACTCTCTGGCTGACACAGACATCCTCCAAAAGGGTCTCACTGAGACGGATACCGGGTGTCAAAATCATGGCCTCAAGCTAAATACCAAAAAGTGCATAGACATCCCCTTTGGAAAAAACAAAGTACCCACAAACTACCACATAGGTGGTAGTCCCCTAAATACGGAAGATGTAATAGGGGATCTGGGGACCCAAGTAGATAGTAATCTCACCTTTGATAATCACATTGCCAGAGTGGTTAGAAAATCCTTCTACATGACCCACCTAATCACAAAAGGGTTCGCATCCAGATCAAAAGAGGTCATTATGCCCCTCTGCTCATCACTCATCAGACCCATCATAGAGTACAACGCCTCATTTGGGATGTACCTTACAAGACACCTGCAACAGTTGGAAAGACCACAGAAGTACCTCACCGAGAGGATCAGTGGCCTCAAACAGATGCCCTATGCAGCTTGACTGAAGAAACTCCAGTTGTACTCTGTTTCATACTGCCTACTCAGAGGTGATCTCTGCCTGACATACAAGGCCATGTCCAACTCAGAACTGATGGACATGCTCCACCTAAAGAAAACCTTATCCCCTCGAGCCACACGCTCTAAGGATCTAAACCTCACCACAACAATAAATAGGACGTGCTGGAGGGATAGATTCCTGTCCCAGAGACTTCCCATGCTTTGGAACAAGATCCCAATCTACATTAGGCAGAGCTCCTCGCTAACACTCTTCAAAAGAAACCTTGACGAGTGGATGGGAAACAGAAAGTTTACCTTGGCGATCACTTCAGTGGCTCTGCTAGACAGAGGCACAGGGAACTAATCTAAGGAGGCGGCGAAAGCCAACACATTCTGGTTAGGCTTATAAATGCCTTTGGGCAGATAGTCTAGTACCAACCTATGAACAGTAGCCTGCTAAACTGAGACTGGACATAAACTATGAATCATTAGCAACTATGTGCTTACAGGAATGCTGAAGTCAAGCTTTTTCTTGCTTGGTGTCAAATGATGCCTCTAACTTAAAATGTGCAGTCAGATGCCAACAGTTAAGAATTGATTTCCATTGTTATGTATAATGTATTAAGGACTGCAATTTTATATATATATATATATATATATATATATATATATATATATGTATATATATAGTTTTGAGCTGTTTATTTCTTAATTACTTTTTAATTCTCTAGTATTACCTATTTGTTGAATATTTTATATATTAGATCAGACATACTTTTTGCTACTCATGTTTCCTGTTATGGTACACCCATCTTATACATATGTATGAGTAGTGAAACTGTCATAATTACTCTTTCATCATGGTTTAAAGGGCTGAACTGTGATTTTAATTGAACTAGATTATTTCTGTTGTTTACTTACATTATTTTAACTCTGAAAATTGCACAGTTTATTTATTCTGAAGAAGTTCTTAAATAAATAAAGAACAAAAGCATGCTCAATTACTGGTTTTATTTGCTGCATTATTTCTAATGATTGTTTTGGAAAGTTATCAACTTTAGTTACGTTCCACAGATGCCTTCAGAAGTTTTTTTATTATTTTGATAATTTTCTTCCCTAGTCTTCTCTCGGGTTTGTTTGCATATATGTATATAGGTTCATAGGTTCATAGGTTCATACTAGGCTATCTGCCCGAGGGCATTTACAAGCCTAGCCCATCGTTTTGTGGCTTAGGCCACCCCTTTAGTATGGGGAACTATACCCATTATTTTTCTGTGCCTCTGTCGAGCAGTGACACTGAGGTAATCCCTGGGGTATATCATCTCCCATCCATTGGTCAAGATTTCTCTTGAACAAGGCCAGCGAGGTGCTCTGCCTCACATGTACCGGGATTTTGTTCCACAGCATAGGGAGTCTTTGGGTGATGAATCTATCCCTCCAGCACGTCCTATTAATAGCCGTGTCAAGGTTTAAGTCTCCGCCCTTGTGGCTCTGATGGATCTAGATTTTTGAGGTGAAGCATATTCATCAAATCTGGGTTTGACATGGCCTTGTATGTTAGGCAAAGGTCACCTCTGAGCACTGAATAGAGCTGGAGTTCTTTCAGTCGGGCAGCATAGGACAGATTTTGAGACCCTTTATCCTTTTGGTGAGGAACTTTGGCCTCTCCAGCTGCTGCAAGTGTCGGGTCAGATACATTCGAATGGGGCATTGTACTCAATCATTGGTCTGATGAGTGATGAGTAAAGGGAGACTATGACCTCCCTTGATCTAGATGAGAATCCCTTCATGATAAGGTGGGCAATGTAGAAGGTCTTCCTAACTACTTTAGCTACATGGGTGTCGAATGACAGACTACTATCAACCTGGGTCCCCAGGTCCCTGATAACTTCTTCTGTGCTCAGTGGATTGCCACCTATTTGGTATCTAGGGTAACCTTGTTTTGTATGACTATGCATTTTGGCATTTAACTTAGGCGTGGCTCTGGCACCAGTTATCCGCTTCTGTGAGACCCTTCTGAAGGATATCTGTGTCAGATGTGTTTCCAGTTTGCAGTCATCTGCAAACTTTGTCAGCCATAACCCTCCTGTGTTTGCTTGTACAAAGTAGATGCCAAACAAGAGTGGGCCCAGGACTGAGCCTGTGGGACACCACTTGTGACAGGCTTTGAGTCTGACATGGCGCCAGCAGCTCTGACCCTGTGGGTTCTGTCACTTTTGCAACCCATCTTGTGATGTATGGGTTGACATTTAAGCTGATGAGTTTTTCAATGAAATGGGGTATTGTATCGAAGGCCTTAGCCAGATCGAGGTAGGCTGTATGGACTGCCTTTCCCTCATCAATGGCTTTGGTGACTGTTTCGAAAAAGTCAACCAAGTTTAAAAGGCATGATCTGCCTTTGACAAAGCCAAACTGGGTTGGATCCAAAGTCTGCAAATTCCCTATGTCTTTATTTATGAGGTCCATTATGATCCTCTCCATGGCTTTGCAGATAAGGCTTGTCAAGCTAATGGGCGGTAATTTCCAGGGTCGGTGGAGGCACCGCCTTTGTGAAGTGGTACCACAGTTGCAGATCCAGAGGTAAGACTTTGATTAAACAGCTGTCCTAGCTGTGGGTTTAATTCCTCATTGAGTTCATGGAGCACACAGCCGGGGACACCATCAGGTCCCATGGATGCTGTGTTTTTGCTTTGGAGAGAGCAGTTCTCACTTGGGCGCTGGAGATGTTTGGGGGCTGCAATCGTTTGGTATAGATATCTCTCCTTTGGGGTTTGCACTGAACCTGTCAGCCAGTATGTTGGCAATGTCTGTAGGATCAGTAATCTTCACATCATTTTGAACTAGCTCTGAGCATATCTGGGAGTTTCCTCCCAGGTTTCTAACATAGCTAAAGAAGGCCTTATGATTGTCTTTTGAGTCATTAGCTATTTTCTCTTGCTTTGGATGATTTTATGAGAGCTCTTAGTTTTTACTTATAGTGATCAAGGGTGTCTTACCTTTTAGGATTTTGCTCTATCTTGTAGTAGCTTCCTCCTTTGTTGTAGAGTTTGTTTATGGCTGGGGTCCACCAGACTGGATGCTTGCCTTTGGTACAAAGAGTCTTTGTTTTGCTTGGGATTGCCTTATCCATGCAGTCCTGCAGGTGCTGGTAGAAGGCATTTGTAAGTGATTCAGCGGCTTGAGTACTGTTTTCCGCCAGCTCGGGGCCTTAAAGGAGACCACACTAGTCTTTAGAAGTGTGAAGTCGGCTTTTGAGAAGTTCTTTACTGTGGTCTTTTTATTTCAGGTGGGGTGGGATGAGGACCTCCAGCGAGATTAGTTTGTGGTCTGATCTCACCAGTGAGGGTGTTGAACATTGTGCTCCCATGTTCGTGATGATGAGATCAAGTATGTTATCTCCTCTTGTGGGGATGGTGACTAGTTGTTCCATGGCATTTGAGTTTATGAATTCCAGGAACTTTTGGGCTAGGGTGTTTGGGCTTGAGTAGTGTTCCCAGTCTATATTAGGGTAATTGAAGTCACCTAGTATGATGGTGTTTGGTGATACATTTATCCCTCTAGTGTTTTCAGGAAGGCCATGTGAGGTTCCTGAGTTTGTGAGGGTGGCCTGTAACATGCTACAATTTGCAGAGCAGTCTTGCCTATGGTTAATTGCACCTGGATGGTCTCCGATGCATCAGTCTTGAGGTGTGGGTGTCCTTGATGAATATGGATACCCCCTCCTTTCTTGGTATTGTCCAGATTTTGGGGCGGAGCATGATATGAGGTAAAACCTGGGGGTGCTCTCAGGAGCCTTGAACCAGGTTTCTGTCACAGCACAGACATCGATGTTCTCCATACTGAGAAGGGCCGCATTTTGAGATTTAGACTTCTGGCATTGAGCAGCATTACCCTTAGTTTTTCCTTTTTGTGTTCTAGGGTGGTAGGTTTAGAATTTGAGCCTTGCCTAAAAAGGCACTATGGGTATCCGAATCCCAGGGTGACAGGTGCTGGCTTGTCCAGCATGTCATCCCAGGCAGACAGACACTGGATCCCCTTTGAATGACACCAGTGTTTAAGCCAATTGTTAAAGCTGATCATCTTATCTCTGTATTGTGGCATCATTCTTGGTGAAGGTAGGATACTGCTCAAGGTCAGGGTCATACCTGTCTGGGCTACATAATCAGAGAGCTCCTCAATGTCTCTTTTTATGTAGTCCAAGGAGGTACGTATATGTATGTGTATATGTATACATAAACACACACATATTTTAAAATAAAGCTTTTTTGGAAGACAGTAGCTTTATCTAGTAGGAGTAGCACAGTTCTAGCTCTGGAAGCCAGAATTGCAGGAAGATAACTATCTGGGACCAGGTCTCTTTGCCTGCTGCACACAAATCAAGGCAGCAAGTCTGATAACCTCATATGTTTTATTGGTTTTCACTGCTGGAATAAACTTGAAAGTCCACAACAGTTTAGGTTATAGATATGAGCTAATGGAGTGAATTATTTTGGTTTACATATGTATTATGTATATCTATATCTATCCATATCTATCGAGACCATAAGATTGAAGTTTTGAAACTTTGAACCGTTTAAATGGAGATCGCTGTACAGTGCGGAATGGTATATTTACCATTTTCCTTGCTGTAGTGCGATCTCAGAGTTGGTGTATTTAATTAGCAGGGGGTATGTGGGGTGCAGGGGAGCTTCCCCCCTGCAAAAATGTAAAAAAAAGTTATTTTTGTTTTTATTTTTATTTACATTTTGAAGTTTCAAAACTTCGATCTTAATGGTCTCGACCATAAAAAAAGTTTTGAAACTTCGAAATTTAGAAGTAGACTCATATGTATATATGTTCCATGAAATTGGGTGATCACATCGAAGATCAACCCACATATTGTTGATCCACTTTGTTCAACAATAAAGATGGTTGGCAGCTGTACTGGGAAAAGGGAATATGCCCCTTTTCCAGGGATTGTGCAGTATCAGAGTTAGTACACACACACACACACACACACACACACACACACACACATATATATATATATATATATATATATATATATGTATACAAATAAAATTAGCTGTAGCTGTGGAGGGTGAAGAGGCTTGCCCCACCTCCCTGCAAAAACACTGTTTGTTATATTGCATGTTTCAAGAAGCAACGTTTGGAGCATGTGCACAAGCATGTTGATGTTGAGTGATTTGACGTTACTGTGTAGATATTAACCATGCTGACTTATTGCAGAATTGACCTTTCCCACTAATTCCATATATAGATACAGATGTGTGTGTGTGTGTGTGTGTGTGTGTGTGTGTGTGTGTGTGTGTGTGTGTGTGTGTGTGTGTGTGTGTTTGTATATATGCCTTTTGTGCGATCTTGGAGTTAGTATATTTGTATATATAATTAGCAGGAGGGTGTAGTATTTTCTGTTCAGTCTTAATAACATTGACATTTGGGTCACACTTACACGCCCATATCTATATCTGTATCTATATATCTGTGTCTATATCTGTATATAAAATAGTATTAATAATGCAAGTATTTATTTAAACTGGATAGTGGGCAGTGGCATTACCCAGCTGGACAACTGGCATACATGAGTCGTAATTACAGAAGAGATCAGTGAGTATTACATTAGATACTGTCAAGATGATGGATTTCCATATTTTAGGATAAGTTTGGAAAGGGGTATGATGTTTTTATTGAGTGCAGAAGTATTTTTATTACATTTACACGTGTACTTTTTTATTACTTGACTCTTTTACCCGGATACACACTGCCACCTATTCCTACCCTGTCTTCTTTCTTACCTTTTGTGATTAGTACATGGCCTTGACTGTACAAATTAGAGATCTTTCAGAGCTTTCATTTACATTAGCAGAGCCATACATTTAAATGAAGTGTGCTTAAATCAAAATAGCAATAATTTGTCATCCTGTGGCTGTAGCTAAGATTCTGATTGTTGCTGTTGAACAAAATTAAAATAGGTCTACTTTTAAACTTAGTATTCAAGGATGTGCACCTCTCATGCCCAGACCATTTTCATTTGATCAGTGTTTCCCAGAAAGTTATGTGCCTTTGAAGCCAGCTGTGTAACAGAGGGAGAAATAATCCTGGACAAAAGCCCATATAACCTGTATTAGATTAGCAGTCATGGTGTTGAATAGTGTGCCAGTAAGGGGTTGAAATGATGCTAGCTCATACATCCCTGTAGGAGAAATATTAGTATGCATCCACTGTAGAAGCGATTCCTGTGAGTTGGCTGCACGCATGAGGGAGAAGGTAGAGCAGTGGGTATGAGCCAACCAAAGAGAGCTGGTGTGCAGAAATGCATCATGTAGAGGGACTGGGATTAGCAGATATTGCCCTGTGCCTGCCAGCCCATAAGGGAGAGGGATTAACATCAGTGACTCCCTACAGGATGATGGCCCCAACACCCATGTTTGTACTTGGACTCAGGGAGCTGTCATGTCGGGGGGGGGGGGATAAATGATTCATTGAGAACCTTTGGGACAGGTCTGTGTAGTCACAGGAGCATATTGAGGCAAAAATAGCATGACAAAATGAACTTTCATTATGTCAAACAAGTTTATACAGAACTACATAATCTTGGAATAGGCAGCCTCTGAAGCAGATCTAAAAATTCAGATTCTTAAAATTGTAAGTATCCAAGGAGAATTTAACTTCAAATCAACAGAAACCTTTGCACTGAATGGGATCCATTGCAAAATCATAGATTTACAGTATTGTCAGCAGTCTAAAAGACAAATTCCAAATATCCAGAACCTTGGGACCACTAGAAACCCAAGATACATATTTTGATTCTGTGTAGCCTTTGGATTAAAAGCAACAAGTGAGAGATTTATTTCAGAGATGTATACATTTGTAATTTTAAGCAGTGAAGCACCAAGAACAACTTCATTTGATAGCTACACAATTTTGGGATTATCTGGGCAAATTTTTATTTTCAAATTTGAAGAATTGAATATTGGTAACAAAGATTTTTTAATTTTAAAGTTGACATAGTCAACAGTCAAGAAAATCCTGTTTCAAAACTTCATAATCTTAAAATGTTACTGGTTTGAAAGGATTATCAGCTATTAGTGAACTGCAAAATCTTGGAGTTTTCAAAAGCTGAAATGCCTTATTACAAGGTTGTAGACTGTTAAGATTGTCAGGATGTAACTAATGAATGCGTGGCTTGTCAACAACCAGTTAATGTTTTATTTGAAAAGCTACAAAGATACAGACTCATGAAGCCATCAGAAATGAAAGTGGAAATTTTGCTTCAGACCTACATAACCTTCAGATTGTAAGCATTTGAGGATTGTCTTATACCAAAGCTGTATCATTTTGGGAATTGAAAAAAATCAAGCTACGGGACATTTAGATTGCCCACGCTTTTTAATTGTTTCGGAACTATATTATCTTACAGGTAACAGAAACCTAAATACTTTAGTCTGAAACTATTTTTTAAGTTTCCGTAAATAAAGGAAATGCAATTTCAATGCAGAAGAATCTTGAAATTTTCAGGAACTAATTATGGTTTTATTTCAGAATATGAGGACTATCAACAACCAAGAAGGCTCATTTAAAACTGAAGAATACTTGCATTGTTAGCAAGAAGGATTGCATCACCAGAAAGATTTTTTTTCAGGTGCCAGCAAACAACGCAGTGTGATTTAAAGTTGTAGGGTCTTGTGAATCTTGGCATTGTAGGAGAGTTTATTTTTAACACTGAGGTACCCTAAGATTTACCCTAAGATTGTTAGCAAACGTGTTAAGTTTTAAAGCCACACACATTTTGGAATTGTTTGCAACAAGGAAAATTCTGTTTCAGATAAACAGAATGATAAATGTGCCATCAAACAATAGATCTGATGTTGTCATTTTCATTCAATCCTGAACTGATGGGTTTCTGATCCGACTCGTATTTGACTCGGCTGCTTTTTTCAGATCCTAGGATCCAACTCTTGAACCCTTCCCTTTACCCATAATGCCCTGCCAGCCTAACATACCTCAAGACCTCATTTGCCACCATATTGCTACAGACGTGCATTCACTTTCTCTCTTGAGCTATCTGGTATAGTTTACTGTAAGACAATGAGCTTTTCTATGTATTTTTTTTCAGCAGGGCTTTTCCTTAAACTTCTTTACCTGTCCTCCATTAATTTCAGTTTTCATTTTTTTTTCTCTACTCATTAGGTTCTTTCTTTTCCCTTCCACCAAACCTTTGGTATTTTTCTTGAATACCATTGTTGGTACCTCTGCTTTCTTCTTATTCCCCTTTATCTCTTACTGCCGGTTACAAAGTACTTCTTACTACCACTGTTGCCAGTCTTCTTGTAAAAAAAATATAACAAAATGTTTACTTTTTGCCTTTCTTTTGCAGTATTTATTTTTGGATTAACATCCTTGGTCTCCATTATGGCAGACAAGCCAACTGGTTTCAAAAAATGCATTTTCTGTGGGCATAAACTCAATTCAGATGTCCACAGGGAATGTGTCCGCTGCTTGGGTGCTACTCATTTGGATTCTGGATGTTTCATCTGTGCTGGCTTCAACACCAGGGCACTTACTGATTGAAGGGGCAAATTAGTTTTGAAGGGACTACTTCCTTCTTCTTCTATTTCAACTGGGGCTCTAGCACCCTCCAAGAAATCTAACAAAGGAGTCCTGATTCGGCTTCCAAAGACAAGGATGCCAGAAAAAGGTCTCCAGATCCATCAAGATCTTCAACTCCTTCCTTAGAGCCACCATTCAAAATTTCGAAAAAATCATATTCAACTCCTACAGATCCTACTACTTTGAAAATAAAATCTCCTCAGATACGGTTGCCTCATTATTTGCCAGATACGATACCTACTCAACTTCCTCCCCCATTTTTAAAGTAATCTCCATGTAAACACCACAGATACCCATCTACTAGTTCCTCATTTAGTTTCTCCAGGAACTTGTCTGATGAAGAAGTGGATAGGATGATGAGGAAATTCCTCAGAGCTCAGATCCAGATGGGGGTAATTCTGTCTCCTAAGGAAAAACACACAGACTGCCAGCACTTCACCAGTATCTTTCTTTATTCCAGCGATCTGGTACCTCGGCAGTTCGCCTTCAAGGATCACAGTTAATTGAATGCAAGCATGATGCTTATATACTCATTTTGACAATTAATATCTTAATTAACTTATTAAACAATCAAAAATGAGAACATCAAATTTCAAAATTTTAAAGTGACCATGAATTTAGAATAAATAAATAAATATATAAAATATGATAAATAATGAATTCATTAACTACCTAATTCCTGATTCATACCATTGGGCTTTAAAGTATGAAACTTAAAAATCATTCTAGTTTCTAGCTCCAATAATTTCACTACAATGTCATCCCCTCTTTGAAGGAAGGGCTTTCCCAGTATGCTAAATATTAAACTGCTAGAAGAACTACTATGTGTCTCATGAAAATGTTTAGCAACAGGACCAATCAAATTTTGATTTCTAATGTCTTTTAAATGCTCCAAAATACGGATTCTTACCATGCGTTTCGTCTGTCCTATGTACCACATATTTGTACATGAACAACCCAATATATAAACCACCCCTGTGGATTTACAATTGAAATGGTGTTTGGGAACAAAATTTATATCATTGATAACACTCAGGTTCCTGACCTTATCACAAATATTACAAGAACCGCAGGGAAAAGTACCTGATTTTAAAACTATAATGTTATCTTTCCTTTCAACTAAATTATTATTTAACAATTCCTTAAGATTTTTTCCTCTCTTATAGGAAAATCTAATGTGTTTACGGTATAGATGACCAATAGACTCATCACCACTAACAAGATACCAGTATTTTCTAACTAATGAAACCAGTTTCTCAGAAAAAGCAGAGAACTTGGT
Source organism: Protopterus annectens (assembly GCF_019279795.1). Classification (NCBI taxonomy): domain Eukaryota; kingdom Metazoa; phylum Chordata; order Ceratodontiformes; family Protopteridae; genus Protopterus; species Protopterus annectens. Next base: position 457,823,392 of record NC_056747.1, on the reverse strand, counting down.
TACATAAAAAAGCTTCTCATCATCTTTATTATGTTCCGTAGTGAAAAATTCACATCTTGATTCAAAATTTCCAACAGATGTACCAATTCCATCTACTTTTTTACCAAATAATTTATCCCTGCATGCTAGTAAATGTGTTTTATTATAACCCCTTTCACTTAACCTCAGCGTAACTTTATTCAGTTCAATAATTTTTTTCATTTTCATTACTGGTATGGTCAAAAATTCTCTTAAATTCACCAGAAGGTAATGCCTTTAATAGATGATCAGGGTGCATGCTGGTCGCATGCAAAAACATGTTGACTGAAATAGATTTCCTAAAGGGCCTAAACCCTATATGTTCCCCGTCTTCAAATAGTGTTAAATCTAAAAAGTTAATCTGTTTTCTACTTAACTCATAAGAAAAAGAGAGATTGTGTTCATTATTATTTAGAACCTCAAAAAATTCAAAAAAGTCATTTATATCTCCCTTACAGATGAAAATAAGATCGTCTATAAAGCGCTTATATAATATTACATTATTCCTAAAAAAAGCAGTAGGATAAATAAATGTTTTTTCAAAAAAACCCATGTATATGATAGCATATGAGGGCGCAAAAGCTGCCCCCATTGCTGTACCTTTCACCTGCAAAAAATAGTTGTTATTAAAGGAAAAATAATTATGAGTCAAACAAAACTCTAATAGACCCACCAAAAAGGTGGTTCTGGGCCCTTCACCTAACATGTCAAAAATAGAATCCAACCCCCATCTAATATCTATATTAGTATATAGTGATTTTACATCTATAGTGACCCAATAGTAGTCATAATGCCATTCAATTTGAAATATACTATTAATGAGATCCTGAGTATTAGAAATGTGAGCTACTACCTTATGTAAATGAGCTTTTAAATGAAAATCTAAAAAGGTGTTAACATTATCCAAAAATGAGCCTATCCCCGAAACTATAGGCCTGCCTGGTGGTTTTTGTAAATTTTTATGTACCTTAGGCAAAGCATATAAAATGGGGATTGTGTTTTTTTTTATATATAATCTACGAACATCTTTGTGTTCAAAAAAACCCAAGCGTTCACCTTTTTCTAATAAAAATAGTAGCTCATCATTAAACAACATGGTGGGTTCATTATCCAGCTTCTTATATTCTTCACCATTTTGAAGTATGCTGTCAACCATCTCACAATAGTCAAATTTGTTCATAACAACCCAATTGCCACCTTTATCAGCACATTTAAATATGTAATTAATCTTAAGTTTTTTTTAAATCCTTCAAAGCTAGCCATTCATTTTTATTTAAGTTATAGCATCTTTTTTCTTTACAAAACATTTAAAATGTTATTTCAATTTCTTTGAAAAGGACTTTAAAAAATACTGAGATGGCAGGCACATTAATGTTAGGTGTAAACTTGTTAATGTTCCTTAAATGTGGCACAACCAACTTCCCATAACCAGTATTAAAAATACTATTATGATCCACTTCTTCGTCATTTTCATCCAACTCATGAAAGTCTGATCCATCATAATCATACAAAGACAGATTTAATAGACTATCATCTAAATCAACAGTACTACAATGAACATTTGAATTAACATTTCCAGAGACAAACTCATCTTCTCTTTTAAAATAAACTTTCAACAGTAACTTTCTAATGAAAGCTTTAAGTTCAAAATATAAATCAGCAAGAGAAGGAAAAAAACGCATGGTAAGAATCTGTATTTTGGAGCATTTAAAAGACATTAGAAATCAAAATTTGATTAGTTCTGTTGCTAAACATTTTCATGAGACACATAGTAGTTCTTCTAGCAGTTTAATATTTAGCATACTGGGAAAGCCCTTCCTTCAAAGAGGGGATGACATTGTAGTGAAATTATTGGAGCTAGAAACTAGAATGATTTTTAAGTTTCATACTTTAAAGCCCAATGGTATGAATCAGGAATTAGGTAGTTAATGAATTAATTATTTATCATATTTTGTATATTTATTTATTTATTCTAAATTCATGGTCACTTTAAAATTTTGAAATTTGATGTTCTCATTTTTGATTGTTTAATAAGTTAATTAAGATATTAATTGTCAAAATGAGTATATAAGCATCATGCTTGCATTCAATTAACTGTGATCCTTGAAGGCGAATTGCCGAGGTACCAGATCGCTGGAATAAAGAAAGATACTGGTGAAGTGCTGGCAGTCTGTGTGTTTTTCCTTAAGCTTTTTTTGTGAGTAATTCTGTCTCCTATCTGATCCGTGAGTCTGCCTATTACAAGTCCTCTTTTGGTTGCTCCAGTTCCTTCTTTGACTCCAGTCGCTACCCTCAGCTATCTGTCTCCAATCTTTTTGGAGCAGGAGGACCCCTGGAGCCAAAGGGTGGGCACCGGATCCAGGGGTCTGAGGTTGACTCTTAACTTAACGGAGCCATCCTTGCCTCTTGGAGCTTCAGAGCTGTACTGCTCAAGCCCAACTCCATTCTTGGATGGAGGACCTCAGTGGATTGGGGGTTGGTGGTCCAGGAGATATTGACCCTGATACCCCCAGCTTCAGTCTCCCTTAGGGATTCTGCTTTGAAATTGTGGAGAGGGCCTTCTGTTTACCTAGAGAAAGGACATCCCTACACCTCACTCGGATCATATATCTTTATCACCTTCAGGTCTTTTCTCTGAGCCTCATTTTTCTATTTCACAGGGGCAGCCAACACATTCAAGTCTCCAGTCAGTCCTTCAGAACTCCCCTGTCACTTCTGATACCTCACCCGACCATCCCCCTGATAAGGTTGCTCAAAAGAGAACATGTAAAAGGAGACACTTATATTCCCCTCAGGAATCTCTAACTGAAGACACCTATTTCGATGAAGGGGAAAAGTCCCACAGATCTCCATCTGAAGACATCTCCTTTGGTGACATACTTGAACTCCTAAAACAAAAAGGTGGTTGTTCTTTCGACACCCCGTCCCAAGAGGAGTCGGTGTCCTGGAGGCATTTGAATCTGGCCAGGCTATGTCTCATGTGAACCCCCCCCCCCTTTTTGGCTGATGAAATTATAGACCTCATCTTTTGCCAAGCATGGAAAGAACTGGGTACTGTGGAGCCAGTCCCCAGGTGTTCAGATAAATTTTAAGCCCCCCCCAGGACAGAAAACACTGGAGCAAGGAGGTCCCAGTTGATGCTATGGTTGTGGCAGTAGCCACTAAAAAAGAGCTTGCAGAGCTCAGCTTCTGTCCATCCCCCTAACAGAGACTCTAGGGCCTTGGACTGATTTGGTAAGCTTGTTTATGCTTTAGTGAACTTTGCTTTGTGGTCATTGAATTACTTGGCAAATTTCATGAAACTGCAAAGAGATCTGACTAAAGGGTCCTTGGCTGCGGAGGACCAGAATAGAGTCTCTTCACAACTGACCTCCCTTTAGTCAATAACTAGTGCATCCATGAGGATGATTTCCCATGCTGCAGAGGGTACCTCACAGATGGCCTGTTTGGGCATAGCCATAAGGAGACATTCCTAGATGCCCCTATGTGATTTTGCAGAGCTCTTCAGGTCTTTATTCATCAGTGCTGCTGCATTTGATGGATCTTCCCCACTTGGCCCAAAAGTAAAAGAAGCACTCTCCAGGATGAATAGGCACTCCAGAAAATATCTGCACTTCTGACTGGGAGCCAGTCATTACCATTTCAGAGCACTGCTCTTTTGGCCTCTCCACAGCCCCCAGAGTGCTCACCAGATGTTTGATGATGGTAACAGCTCACCTGAGACTGCTGGGATTCAGAGTGTTTCTGTACCTAGATGACTTGACTCCTAATTGCCCCAACTAGACATCTATCTCTGCAGGCAAATGACTACTTGATCCAGTTGTGTCTTCACCTAGGCATCACAGTCAATTAAAGCAAATCGCAACTCACACCTATGCAAAGTCTGGAGTTTATAGTGCTTGTGTAAATACAGGCAGTCAGATAGCCTCTCTACCTTCTCTTCCAGCACAAATAATCTAACAAGCTTTGGGATCTATGGCAGCAGCTGTCACCTTTGTACCTTTAGCCAGGTTTCACATTCAAATTCTGCAATGGAGTCTAGTGGTGCATTGGTCTATTCCTCAGCAGACTTTATTCACCCCAGTGAAGATCATACAGTCTTGCTAAAAATATCATCTTTGCTGGCTTTATTTGGATGAAGTTTCCTAAGGCCATCCATTTGGTCTCCCCCCGCTCATGGCCACAGTGACCACTAACACCTCCCAGCCGGGATGGGAAGCACTACTTGGGAACGACAGTCCAAGGTACTTGGTTCCCAGAAGAGGCCGTGGTGCATATAAGTGTCCTGGAAATTAGGGCAGATCTCTTAGCTCTGCAGGTCTTTCAAGATGTTCTCTCCTTCAGTACAGTTGCCATTCAGACAGACAGTATATTTGTAGTATGATACATCAACAAACAAGGAGGAATCAAGTTTTACCCACTATGTTGAGAAACACTGAGAGTGTGGCAATGGGCCAGGCATATACCTGGGAAGACCAACATGATTGCAGACAAACTAAGCAGGGCCATTCTTATGCCTTATGAGTGGTCTCTAAATGTCAAAGTGGCGTAGAGAAATTGCCTTATTTCTTCTGGATTTTTTTTATATATTTCTTGTTCAATATCATAGTACTCTTGTGTATTCATCTCTAAATTCTTAATACATTTCTGTACGTTTTCCCATACTTAAACTTCTCTTCTTTTCTTACAACATCTTGCCATCAGAAAAATACTTTTTATACTTCTTTTTTTAATTCAATCCACCATTCAGACCCATTTTTTATAGATGTACTTCATGGTTATGTGATCCTTCCATAACTGCAATACTTCCCACTCTCCAACCTCATCCCAGAATTTCTCATTTATTCTTTTTATTCTCTTTCCTATTTTAATATACTCTCTTTCTTCCATCACCTTCATCCATATTGTTAAATTGTCTGAAAAACCTTTCCCAACTGCATCATCATCTGCAACCCCAACTTTTCTGATAATATAATACAAGTTCATTGACTTTTGTTCAGCAAAGGTAATTTACCACATTTTATCATTTCCTGTATTTTTTAAAATTCTTTCCCTTTCTTTTTACATTTCCCACCTTAAATTGCAGTTAAAGTCCCTTGCAGTTATAACTTTACATACATACATACAAATATTTCAAGCATGGGCATAAATGCCCTGCTAGCTTGCCAATATACCAAAACACTTGTTCCCATAATAAATGTTCAGGTTGTTCTTAAAAATATGTAAATTAGTACTTGCTTTAATGTAAGTTGGTAGTCTGTTCCATGCATCAGCTACACTGTCAGAGAACCAATTAGTACACTTCTCATTCCTATAGAATCTTCTACACAGGTTGTCTGATGATTCTCTAGTACTTTTTGATAACCCCAAACATTCCCAGAGGTAGTTGTCCCTAAATGCCCTATATACCTGAATAAGATCTCCTCTTAGATATCTGTAAGCGACACTGTACAAGTTCAGATATTTTAGTCTTTCATAATAACTTAGATTTTCACATCCATGGATGCCCTTGGTATAGTTCTGCTGTACTTTTTCCAGTTTACTCATGCTTGTCTTCTTATAGGGGTTCCATATTGTTATTCCATACTCAAGTTTGGCTCTAATGTAAGTAACAAACAATGACTTCATTATTTTTAATTTCCTAGACTTTATAAATATTTTTATACAACCTATAGTTCTATAACTATCATTAACCAATTGGTTTATATGATTAGAAAAACTCATAGATGAATCTACCCATATACCCAGGTCCTTAAATGAGTCTACAGTTTCAGTCACTGTGTGCTGTATTAAATATTCACATTTCAGTTTATGTCTCCCAAATATCTCTAGTTTTTGATGTATTTATCAGCATATTATTCTCCTGTGCCCAAATGGTCAGTTTAGTCAAGTTATTTTGCAGACATGCCTTATCTGTAACACCTATAATCAGTTTACCTAATTTCAGGTCGTCTGCGTATAAACTGTAAACACCTCAGATGAAAAAGTTAGGTCTGAAAGATACAATCTAAAGAAGTAAGGGCTTAGGATCGAGCCCTGTGGGACACCCTGACTGTAATCAAGGATTTCACCTGTCCAGTTGCTGTATGATACTTGCCATGTCCTATTTGTAAGCCATGCAGCTATTCATCTTATCAAGAGTATATCAATACCTAATTGTACTAATTTATTGATGTGTGTTGTGTATGACTCTGTCAAATGCTGAAGTTAAGTCTGTATAAATTACATCACAGCATAATTTTTCCTTCATAGCTGTTATTATATTGTTATAGAACATCATGTTACATTTGGTAATGGATCTATTTTCAACATATGCATGCTGATATATGGTTTCTAGTCCCAACCTATCCAGTTCTGACAATAACTTATCTAATATTACCTTCTCCATTAATTTTACACAGCATGAAAGTAGACTTAAGGGTCTATATGATTCTGGGTTTGTCCTACTCCCCTTTCCCTTAAAGACAGGTTTAATAAGCCCATGTCTCCAATCTTGAGGACTCTCCCCATATTTATATGACCTAGTGAATAATAGATATAATGGTAGTATAAGTTCTTGCTGAAGTGTTCTCACGTCATTGTTACTAATTTTGTCTCCTCCCTGCGCTTTGTTTGGATCCGGTTTGCGCAGTTCTTTTTTTTTTATACTCTAATTTGATTCCAGTATCTGGGGTTACCTGGATGTCACTAGGACAACTTATCACCTCTTTTGTGGAGCCAAACTGCTTTGCATAAGATTTTGTAAATATAACTATAATCAGTTCTGTCTGAGAATACATTTTAGAATCTGCACAAGGTTTATCAGTTTGTGTGTCTTTACTCCTTCCACATCTTATGTATCTATAAAAAGGTTTCCTATTATGCTCAATATCTTTATATAAATTTTCTTCAAATGTTTCTTGATCTTGTCTCACACTATGCTTAATCTGTTTGTCCAGCTTGTTTATTTCAGTTTTCAGAGTTGTAGTTCGACCTCTCTTCCATTTCTTATATATTTTGTCTCTAACCTTAATCAGATATTTTGTTCTTATGGAAATAACCATCACATAATCTAATATTTGATGAAACAGATTCTCTTTCCTTGCTAGTTATATATGCATATAATGTTATAATTCTGTGAACATGTTCTCTCTACCTCACATCCACAACAGTTAACCTTCCCATCTTTATCAAAATTACATCTAGTATTTTCACTGGTTTGTTATACAACACAGTTACTCCAGAACACCGTTCACTTACTGAGTTCTATATTATATTTCCATCCCAAAATTTTTCAACTTGCATTCTTTTTTCATTTGTTAGAAGTCTTACATCCTTTAACAGAATAGCATCTACATTGCATTTAGCACACCATTCCAGTATCCCTGTCTTTCTTACAGTGCTAATAATGCTGTTCACATTCACTGAAAGTACTCTAAAATTATTGATTTTCCTTTTTTTAAGTTTAGGGAAAATATTTATGCATTTTCGTTTTCTTATTTTTACTTTTTCCCCAATTGAGTATTTTCTTGGGTATATGTACAAATAATATTTGAACCTTATAGTCAGATTTTTCACTGGCTAGAAATTAAAAAAAATATTAATATCAGTACCTTCTCCTGACCTCTTTTCTTGCATGCACTCTTTCTCCTCGTTTTCCCCTCCATATTTTTTCTTCTTCTACAGCTTTTTCTTCTTCTTCACCTAGTTGACCCTCTCCCGTAGCCTCTTTTGTCCTTCCTCGTGTATGTTTTCACCCTCTGTCCCGCTTTTTGGTATCCTTCCTTGTGTTTCTTGTGTATATTTTCTTCCGTTTCCTCGTCTTTTTCATTTTTGACTATTTGCTCTTGACAATCTAGTCAAAGGTGTCCCTTTTTTCATACAACCTATATTCAGGCACTCACTTTCTTGCAGTATATCCTATCTCCCCCGCACTGATTACACTCTACCATGTACCATGAGAAAAGTCCCCACAAAAGCAACATGATTTAGGCTGGCCAACATATCTGTCCGTGTACGACTAACCACAAAAATAACACTTGGCAAGTGTTTCACCATGTTGATTTCACGTTTCAAGGCAATTTCTAGCCTCCACCCTCCATTCCTTAAATTTCTCTCATCTCTAACTTGCAGAGTATTATCGACAGTTTCACATAGCCCTTGCACGTATTTTTTTTAACATCATCATCTTCCAGTTTGTCAATTCTAAACTGCAAACATTTTTTAACATTTAAGATACTACCTGAAACAAATAATTGTTTCACGGATAAATGACCATTTTGTTACATAGTTCCAGACATTATATAATCAATCCATCTGTTTGAAATGTTAAATCATAAGAAATCTCTGTCCCAATGTGGATAAAAGACCAAATTTAATGAGCTTTAAAACCTGGAACAGCTCCAAATTGTCCCATACATATCTGTCTATTGCAGTGCTATGTTTTGTTCTTATTACAGTTAGTCTTTTCTTATTTTAAAAACATTTTTACTTAACATTTTTTGCTGCACTCCTTTCTTGTCTGCTGTCACTGCTGCATGTGTTTTAGTTACTCCATTATCTGCTACCACAAAACCAGACCCCTTTTCAATTTGTTGCTGATTTCCTGTGTTATTATTATGAGAAATAACTCATATTTACAACATATTTACATATTTAAAATATTTACATATATACAAACACATTCATAATTTCCTATACAATCATGCTAAATTTTTATCCTTATTAGACCCCCCCATTCCTTTTTTCATAACCACCACCTGATTTTTTAATATTGTTGCTAAAATCAATTTACCATTAAATATAATTTCATTTATTCTTTCATTCCATTTAACATAAAATAATGTTTTATCTATTCTTATATGCATATTTAATCATATCCATGTCTATTTTATCCACTTCTTTTATATCTTCATAAAATCTTCTTTACATAGTTTTCACCATAACTTTTTTTTTTACTCTTTTACATTTCAAAAACACATGTTTTGTAGCTTTTTCTTCTTGACAATGTAAACATATCCTATCACTTTTCATATTTATGGCATATTTCCTTTTGCTGGCAATTTATCTATTGCCTTTCTTCACAAAAAATCTTAACAGTCTACTGTCTGATTACACAATTTCCTTCTTATTTTTATAGCTTTAATTTTTTAATATGTTAGATTTTCCCCGTGGTTTTGCATAGTAATGTTTATCATTACATTCTTATAACATACTTTTCTATCTTTTTCTATATCATCAATTTTATTTTCCACAAAAAATATTTTTTCTTGGTAGCATTTTTATTTCTTCATTTATACATTCCTTTTCTCTTTACTCTTTGTTTTACCATACCCCAAAATTTATCATAGTTATATTTATAAAGTTTTACTACTAATCTCTCATTTTTTTCATTTATTTATCCACTTTAACACTTTGAACAAATTTAACGAAGCAGCATGTATCACTGGGTTAATCAACCCTAAACCTCCTTCTTCTTTATTTACTTACTTACAAAACTCCTTGTTTTACTGGGTTTAATCTAGTACTCCATATCAAAGAAAAAAATATTTGCAATAAATCCTTTTCAAATACTGTTGGCAACATAAATACACTTACTAAGTATATTATTTTCCCATCAGTACTAAATTTATCAAATAAGCCTTTTTCTGAATTAAAATGCATATGTTCTCCAGAAAAGACATGTTTGCTTTATTTCTTCTATTGCTTTTTCCCATTGAATTCTACTTATATTTTTATTCCCAAATTTTATACCAAACACAGAAAGTTCATTTATTGTAAAATATATACCCCTTATCTTTACTATATCACCTAAACCATTAGTTTTCTCTTTATCTAAACCCATCCCTATCATCTATAAACACTCAGTCTGAAGTAGTTAACTTCATTTGATCAGCAACCTGTGGGTATGGGATCCGTCCTGGATCTGATCCGGCAGCTTTCCAAGCTAGAGATCCGAGCTCCAAACTCCTCCCCTTACCCATAATACCCTGCTACCTCCCTCCAGTCCTCAGATCTCGTTTGCCATGGCTTCTATAAGCACAAGTGACGAGCTCCTTGCTTTTAGGTAAGATAAGGATAGGAATTTTCTCTTCCTTTTTACCAGGTTAAAAAGTGTGTGTGTGTGATATTTGATCCTTAGACTAGTTTAGTTTAGTTTAATTTAACTTTAGTTCTCCCCTTCCCCTTATCTGTGTGTTAGGGAGTGTGATTGTGTAGACATGGCCGAAGGCCCTAAGGCCATCTTTTCTAAATGCTCTGAGTGTGGCCATAAGCTGTCCCCAGCGGATGGCTACACTCAGTGCGTTCTTTGCCTGGGGGTTGCACATTTGACATCAGGCTGCCTGATATGGGCTGCCTTTAACCCCCGGGCTCTGAGAAACAGGAGGAACAAGTTAATCTTAGTGGATCTTTTACCCGCGGATTCTACTTCTTCCTGCTCTCCCTCAGTGACGCCATTCGCGGCTGCGGCTGTTCAGCCAATGATTCCTGCTCCCTGGCTGGGACTCAACCTCCCACTGTGTCCCAGGGAGAGATGGACCCTAGAAAGAAAGAGAAGAGTGATAGAGAGAGGGAGAAAGAGAGAGACAAAGACAGGGAGAGGCATAGGAGCCACAAGTGGCGGGCCGACTCAGCCCCCTCAGCCCCGCCGGCTAAGCAGCTCTATTCTTCCTTGAAGGTTCCTGGGTCCTCCCGCTCTCGGCTCCATTCCCCACGTTTCTCTCCGGAACCGGAGGAGGAGCCGTGGCCACCTTCGAGGTTGTCGAGGCGGCCTTCCCAGCCAGCCTCGGCGGCCTCTTCTAGGTCTACGAGAAGCCTTTCTGATGCGGACATGGACCAGATGATGCATCGCTTCCTTCAGGCCCAGATGCAAATGGGAGTGCTCTTGCCTCCTCCCCCTCCAGGGGGGGGGGGGCTCGACCCCCTTCTTTGCCCCTATTGCTCCTTCTCCGATCCATTATCGGGTTTCGGAGCCATCGGACCCGAGTAGCCTCGGAGCGGGGAGTCAGCACCAATAGTAATCGCTACTTCGATGCCGGCCTTACCTTCGAGTTTATCAGGTCCTTTTTTGGATCCGAGCTGTCAGGGCCATGAGCCGAGCCTCGAATCCGGAGGGGTGAGTGTGTCTTCGGCTCCGATGCGGTCAGAGCACACTTCCCTTTTGGGTCCGATCGCTTCGCTCCACATGTTGGATCCGAGGGGACTGCTCTCGGATCCCAGGGAGAGTGGTTCACCTTCGGCTTTCAACGTGGTGGAGAGGGTCCTCTCGAGGGATTCGAGGTCCCCGGCTCGTGCTACGGATCCACCCGCCATTCCCTCGCAGATGGGCCTGTCTTCTATCATCCAGCCCCAGAGGCAGCCTGCGTCTATGCCCCAGCTAGTTCCTGTAGAGGAGCATGACCCCATTGATGAGCCCTCCTCGGACAGTCCCGCCGAGGAGGTCCCTCACAAACGAAAGTGTAAGAGGAGGCACTTGGTCTCCCCTGAGTCCCTCACAGAAGACACTGTCTTGGAGGAAGGGGAAGGTTCCCCCAGGTCACCCCCCCCGAGGACGTCTCCTTTGGAGACATTATGGAGATGCTGTGTATTAGAGGGGGGTGGTCAGCCCAGAAACCTTCCTTGGATGAGTCAGTGTTTCTGGAGGCATTTGACGCAGGCCCGTCTACCTCTTGGGTGTCCCCTCCTGCTGACCCCCTGGTAGACCTAATTACTACCAGGGTGTGGAAGGAGCCGGACACTGTAGAGCCAATTCCCAGGAGACCAGATAATATCCTTAGTCCCCTGACAAACAAGGCAGCATGGAGTAGAGGTTCCCCTGTAGATGCCATGGTGGTGGCGGCTGCCACCAAGAAGGAACTGGCACAGGATAGTTCATCGGTCCATCCTCCCGACAAGGAGTCTCGGACAATGGATCGCATTGGAAAGCGGATGTTTGGGCGCCGAATTACTTGGCACACATGACTAGGCTTCAGCGGGATCTAGTAAAAGAGTACGCTGGGTCTACCCTGGAGTCCATGTCGGCCGAGGACAAACGAACTTTCTCAGCTTACATGGCCACTCTAAAATCGATATCCAACACATCTATGCAGCTTCTCTCCAATGCCACGGAGGGGGCAGCTAGAGCCAGCGGAGCAGGCATCGCCTTACAGCGTCACGCTTGGCTCCGACTTTGTGGAACCCTTCAAGGCGTCCTTCACGAATGCTCCCTTTGTCGGCTCTACGCTGTTTGGCAAGACCGTCTGAGATACGCTGCTCCAGAGCGAGAAAGACAGGAAGACACTGTCTGTCGTCGGAATTCGCTTCTCGGCTCCTCAAAGATCCATTTCCAGGAACCAAGGAGGACAAAAGAAGATGTGGTTCCGGAAATCTCAGCAGTCCCGTTATGCTCCGGACCCTTCGTCCTTCAGAGGCAGGGGAGGACAAGGTGGGTGCCGGCCCAGAGGCAGAGGGGGGGGGCGAAGAATTTCGGGTCGAGGGAACCTTTTTCCGACCAACCCGCGCAGCAACCCTGAGGGGTTGCCCGACTGCTTCTCTCTGGAGGCAGTCGGGGGGCGTTTCTCAGAACACCTAGCACATTGGGAGTCCATTATGACAGATCGCTGGGTGCTCTGAATAATATCCAGAGGTTACTCTATCCCCTTCATAAATATTCCCTCTCAGTTGAGGCGCCTCCCCGATGTTCCACCCAATCAGAGGGAGGCGGCGGCTTTAGAAATAAAGCAGCTGCTATGAAAAAGAGCCATCCAGCATGTCGCCCCAGGCCAGTCCGGGTCGGGCAATTACTCCAGGTTTTTTTGGTGCCAAAAAAAAAACACGGGGGACTTAAGACCAATTCTCAACCTGTCTGCATTGAACCTGTTCATTGCCAAAAAGAAATTCCGGATGGTCACTCTTCAATCTATTCTCCCCCTTCTGCAGGAGAACGACTGGATGTGCTCCATAGACCTCAAGGATGCGTACTACCACATTCTCATGGACAGGCGATCCAGGAGGTTCCTCTGCTTTCGGTTGGGGGCCAGCCATTATCAGTTCAGGGTCCTCCCTTTTGGCCTCACCACAGCCCCCAGGGTGTTCACCAAGGTCATGGCAGTTGTAGTGGTCCACCTGAGGCTTCAGGGAATACAGATCTTTCATTACCTGGACGACTGGCTCCTCGCCGCTCCCACCAGGCATCTACTATGCTCAGCCAGGGATTGCTTCCTGCACTTGGCCCACCAGTTGGGGATCACTATAAATTACAAAAAATCGTCCCTTCAACCAGTTCAGGTCCTAGACTTCATAGGGGCCAGAATACACACACTTCAGTCCAAGGCCTTCTTGACACCAGACAGACTCCGCAATTTAACTCTCCACGTCTTAGCACTCTTACAGTCCCCAGCCCCACCAGCAGAATTAGTCCTGAGAGCCCTAGGGTCCATGGCAGCAGCTATCACCCTTTCACCCCTAGCCTGCTTGAACATGAGGGTTCTTCAGTGGACCTTACAGGTCCAGTGGTCCATCCTTCGACATCCGTTGGACTCTCCGATTCCCCTCAGCAGAGTCTGCCGGGACTCCCTACTTTGGTGGCTTCATTCCCGAGAGCTTCGGGAAGTGTGGCCATTTTTGATGCCTCAACCACAAGCCACGGTGACCATGGACGCTTCTCGCCTAGGGTGGGGGGGCATTGCATGGGTAGGACTGTCCAAGGCATGTGGACTCAAACAGAGACCGTTCTGCAGATCAGTGTTCTCGAGATGAGGGCAGTGCTTCTAGCGTTGCAAGCTCTCCATGCCCTTGTTCCTCCGGGGACTATTGCAATTCAGAAGACAACATGTCAGTGGTCTGGTACATCAACAAACAGGCGGGGACCAGGTCTTACCTCTTTGCCGAGAGGCCATGAGAGTTTGGGAGTGGGCGATATCCACCAACCGTTTTCTGCTAGCAACGCACATTCCGGGTCGGTCCAACATTTTTGCGGACAAGCTGAGTCGAACTATCCTCTCGCCTGTACGAGTGGTCTGTGAACCCCTTAGTAGCGAAACAGATCTTCCTCAAATGGGGTCAACCTTGCTGCGATCTCTTCGCATCGCCTTCGAACGCAAAGTGCAGTGAGTTTTTCACTCTAATTCCCCTGCCGGGAGAGAGCCCCAGAGACGCTCTAGTTCATGCTTGGCCATCCGGTCTTCTTTATGCTTATCCTCCTCTCCCGTTAATGACAAAATTCTTACAGAAAGCTCGTCTGTTGGGGAGCAAGGTTATCCTCATAGCCCCATTCTGGCCTCGTCAAACCTGGTTCCCATACCTACGGTCTCATCTCATAGCTCCTCTTTGGATCTTGGATCCCATTCTGGATCTCATCTCTCATCCTTCGGGATTGAAAACTCTGAATCTGGACAACCTCAAGCTCTCAGAGGCTTGGTTGATTCAGTTCCGTTAGTGGCTATGACTCCCGGTATCTTGTCCGTAGTTAAATCCATCCTGGTGGCGGCGCATAAGTCTTCTACCAGGAAGGTCTACAACAGTAAATGGAAGCGTTTTTCCATCTGGGCCAGGCGTAGGAATTTGGACCCTTTTACGGCTCCCATTCCAGCAGTACTTGAATTTCTATCTCACATTTTCCATCAAGGAGCCAGTTCTTCTACTGTGAAGGTTCTAATGGCGGCCATTTCCCACTTCCACATCAGGGACAATCTTGGTCCTTTAGCTTCAACTAAGATCTGTAAGACTTTCTTAAAGGGCACCTTTCTTTTAAGACCTCCTGTCAAGAATACGGTTCCCCCATGGGACCTAACCTTAGTCCTTCAGGCTCTAACTGGTCCACCCTTTGAGCATGCAGCTTCGGTTGACTTGAAGTTCTTGTCTTGAAGTTCTTGTCTTGGAAAACTGTCTTCATAATTACTATTACCTCAGTTAGAAGGGTATCTGAGCTTCAGGCCTTTGTACTAAACCCCCGTATCTTGTCTTCCATAAGGACAGAGTATCTCTCAGGACTAATCCTTCCTTCTTACCTAAAGTGGCTTCAGAGGCTAACATCAACCAGTACATTAATCTGCCTGTTTTCTTCCCTAACTATCAGAACAAGGGGGAGTACAGACTACATTCATTAGATGTGCATAGACAATTGCGCTTTTACTTGCACAGAACAGCTGTCTCTCGCAAGTCGGAGCAGCTCTTTGTTTCCTTTGCTAAGCCATTCTTGGGTAAACCAGTAACGAAGGTGACTCTAGCTAGATGGATATCTCACTGCATTTTGCTCACATACAAAATTTCTGGTCAGCCAGAGCCCTTGGGGGTTCATGCACATTCTACCCATTCTATGGCTACCTCTGCTGCGTTTTGGTCAAGAATTCCCTTGGATGACATCTGTTCTGCGGCTACTTGGGCTTCTTCTCATACCTTTATTTTGCATTATAAATTAGATCTGATATCCAGAGGGAGGGTGGCCTTTGGCTCTGCAGTGCTCCGGAATATTCTTCCTTGAGGACCTCCCAAGTTTTTTGGTAACTGGGGACTCTGTCCCATAGGTTGCTGATCAAATGAAGTTAACTACTTCAGATAAAGAAGTTATGTACTCACCATAACGTTCCATCTGAGTAGGTAACTTCATTTGTCAGCAACAGACCCCCCCTCCTTCCCCCTAACCTGGCTTTTGTGACCTGAATGATAGAATGATTCAGTCCTGATATGCATCAGGTTAGGATGTTCAGGTATTGTTTGTCTTGGTGTTGTCTGGTAATTGGGCAAACTTGATCTGAGGACTGGAGGGAGGTAGCAGGGTATTATGGGTAAGGGGGAGAGCTTGGAGTTCGGATCTCTAGCTTGGAAAGCTGCCGGCTCGGATCCAGGACGGATCCGATACCCACAGGTTGCTGACAAATGAAGTTACCTACTCAGATGGAACGTTATGGTGAGTACATAACTTCTTTTTTGTGTAAATTATTACTTCTTTTATCCAGATTTTGTTTTTTTGAGATTATTATGTTACCTGTGTATGTCAACATAACTGGAATTCTTTCCCCTTCATGTGTTATATACCCAGCTTCCTTCATTTTGTACTGCCGTTCACATGCTATCACATTCATAACTAATACAGAGTATACAACTCATTGGACATCCCTGTCTTACACCACTCTTCATATATATGTACTTCTTGGCTTAACCATACATGTACAAGTATTTTAACTTTATTATTACAATGTGCTGACACATAATTTCATAACTTTCTCACTTATGTTATATATATTCTTTCATTATTACTCATAAGATTTCATGTCCAGTTGTGTCAAATGCCTTATTAATGTCTTCTATCATGATTTTCACTTCCTTTCTATTCATAATATCATCTACAGTTTCTCTATCATTAATAATTCTTGACAACCCTTTTCTTTTAAACTATATATGCTATCTTCCATAATATTTCCCATTTTAGTTTAAAATCTCTTTTGTATTATTTTCATAAAAATTGTGTAATCATTATTCAATACTGTTGGTCTCCATTTTTTTAATTCTGTTCTATCTTCCTTCTTCCATGTGAAAGTATTCCACTACATAATTTTTTATACATAAAACCTCCATTTAACCATGGATTCAAAATCTTTAAAAATATTCTTTTTGCTAATCCCTTAAATTTGTATACATTTCATAGCCTGCAGCAGATTCTATATTTACTTGTCCTAATACTTTATTTAGCTCATTTAAAGAAATCTTCTTTTCCTACTCTTTATTCTATTTTTCTGTTAACTTTTTTACTTTTCACATTTTTTCACTACCTTCTTCAAACATTTCTTGTACGTATTGTACTACACAATTTGTAATCTTTTCCTGAGTTCTTTCTGTTTTTCCTTTTATATTTTTATTTATCTCATTACACTACCATCTTCATTACTAATGTGCTTAAGAAACTTGATACCGCTTCTCTTTTGCCTTGTAAAAAAATATCTTTGCTTATATAACAATTCTTGTATATTTTCTTAATTTCTGTCATATAATTATTTTTTGTCAAAGTTCTTTCTATCATTATGTTCTAAATCTTCCACTGCATAGTTATATGTTCTTTCATATTTTTCTTTCTCTACTTTTCTCGCATCATATTGCCACTGTAACATTTTTTTTTATTTTTCCTTAAATATCACCCACCATTTACACCAGTTTTTTATAAAATGTTCTCATAGTAATATGATCTTTCCATAACTGTATTACTAATCTTTCCTTCTTCATTCCATGCTTTCTCGTTTAGCCTTTTTATTCCATTACCTGTTTTAATATATTCCTTGTTTTCTTGTATCTCTATCTATATTGCAAGATGATCAGAAAATCCTGTTTCAGCTACCTTCCCTTCTGCTATAACTTAACCTTCTAATACTATAAAATAAACAATTTCAGTTCTGTATATACCCCTTTTGCAAGTTCATGAAGTTTTGTCCTAAAATTTTAACTTACCACGTCTTATAACATTTTTCTGATATAATTTCCTTTCTTTTTATGCTTGCTTCTTAAATCACAATTAAAGACTTCTGTTATTAAAATATTCATATTTATCACTACATAGTCTAAAATGGGCGGCCACAGTGGTGCAGCGGTTAGCGTTGCTGCCTCACAGCAAAGGTTCTCCGGTTCAATCCTTGGCTAGGGTGCCTTCTGTGCAGAGTCTGCATGCCCTCCCTGTGGTCGCGTGGGTTTCCTCCAGGTGCTCTGGTTTCCTCCCACATCCTAAAGACATGCTGTAGGTGGATTGGACACACTAAATTGGCCCTAGGCGTAAGTGCGTGCGTGTGTGTGCCTTCTGTAGAAGGTTGGGCGCCGGGCTGGCAACTCGACACCGTAAAACTCCACTGCCAGTCATGAGCGGACAGTGATCCGCTGTGGCGACCCCTAACCGGGAAAAGCCGAAAGAAGAAGATCACTACATAGTCTAAAATCTGTGGAAATAAGCTTTCCCTTTCTTTCCAGTTAGTTTAAGCATACAATGTTAAAATTCTGTAGCCTTGTTCTTTCCATTTTAAATCTACATTGGTTAATCTTCTCATTTTTGCTGAAGTTACATCTAACTTTACTATATTTCTACAGAATATGGCTATTTCAGAACATCTCTTATTTCCCAAATTCCAGATAATCTTTCTTCCCCATAGTTTCTCTGTTTTTAATCTTTCTTCATTTGTAAAAATCTTGTGTCTTCTAATCTCCCACCAGGACACAAGTGCTCTTCAGCAATTACATTCTGCTTGCTGAGCACGCTCAAGCAAATCTGCAGTCTGCGGCTACCACTCCACCCATAGATTATAAGAAGGAATCAGTACTGCAAGCTAAACAAGGATATACATTTTGAGCCTCAAGAGCAGGAGCACACTCAAGCAAATCTGCAGTCTGCGGCTACCACTCCACCCATACAGTATAAGAAGGAGTCATTTCTGCAAGCTAAACAAGGATATACATTTTGAGCCTCAAGAGCAGGGTCAGTCCACCCAGGCAATCTACTTGTATGTTTTATGAGAGTGAAGCTATTACATTAGTAGTATTTCTTAGTAGTTCTCAGCTTGCTAATAAAACTGACTGTTGTAGCCTTATGTCCTCCCCTCTAGCTAGTACAGTAATCCTAGCTGTCCAATAGACAGTATATATTTAATTCACATCCCTGTGACTAAATTAACCATCAAGAAGCCCTCTCAGTGCTTTCTGCCTTAGTTTGTATCACTTGGAGGCCCACCTGTTTATTTTCATCTCTATACATTCCTCTTCATTACTAATGTTTCTCCCTACTCTAATCTGTGCACAAACTGGTTACTAATAAGCAAGTCAGTGTGAAGACACACTCCCAACCCTAATAAACTTTGCTGTCTCTTCTCTCCTTCACTTTACATGCAGTTTGAATTATTACTTACCCCCTCTGAGGCCTTCACTGATACTCCCAATCACTCTCATTCCCACTAGGCATTTTTTACATCACCCATACTACTTCCCCATCCACATATATTGCAACCCTATAATTCCTATTCAGACTCCCCGCCTAGAACCAACTTAAACTTTATAACCAGGACTATCACACAACTAAGTCTAGTCTGTCTTCTCAAAATTCTTTACAACATCACAAGTTATCACTCTAGCAATATCCCTAAACTTAGTAGCACAACACTACATTATGCACTCTCATATACAGACACCACACATTATAATAATATCTGCCCACAATTATTCAAGAACTACATAGCGGACCAATTCAGAACTAAACACATATGCTCTCATTCCTACTCAAAAAACAAACACAATACTTTCTCACACTCCTCACCAAACTCCAACATCTGTATAACCATTTTAACTCCAGGCTCACCATAAGTGGGGATATCCACCCCAACCTAGGCCCAAATCCATCCTGTCCAACACAAACTGCTCCAACACAAATGTCAGAACATAACACCCCCACTTTCTTCATCCCTGTGCATATCAACAACAGCAGCAAAACCAACCATCTTTTAATGCTAAATATTAATATTAGAAGTATCAGAAATAAAATACCTGAACTCCAGGCCACAATAGCACTCTACTCCCCAGACATAGTTGCTTTAACAGAAACCTGGCTAAATAAAAACATAGCTAACTCAGAAGTTCTCCCTACCGGCTACAATATCATTAGACAAGACAGACCACTTCGTAAAGGGGGTGGAACTGCCTTACTGTACAAGTCCAACTTAACTGTCTGTCAATTACCAAACTCCTACCCCTCTCCCAATAATTGGGACATACTTATCTCACAACTTCAACTTCACCCTAAAAAGGTCATCACCACAATTGTGATCTATATTTCACCTGGTAGTACACCTGCTAGCCTTGAAGACTTCTTATCCTGGTGTTCTTCCACATACTCACAAGAAACCCTTATTCTGGGGGGCTTCAACCTAGATTGGTTCACCTGTATATCAGAACCACCAAGTAATCTAATAAATCTCCATGGCTACCAGCAGCTAGTCCAAATTCCATCTAGATGTGATAAAAAATCTAAAAGGGAATCCATCCCTGACTGGGTCCTAACTAACAACCCCACATTGTACCCTCACACAGGCAGTCTCCCAGACACCTTAAGTGACCACAACATAATATACTTTATACGTAGTAGAACAAGCATATTCAAAACCACTAACTATATATCCACTAGAAACACAAAAAAATTCTCTCCTGTGGTCCTCAACACTTTACTCTGTAACTGTGACTGGACCCCCCCCCCCCTAAAAACCCTCCCACTTGACCAGGCTGTAGCATATTTCAACAAAACATTTCTACAACACCTAGACACTGTTGCTCCATTGCGCAAAATCAAGGTTAGAACCTCTACAATCCCCTGGCTCAGTAAAGAAACCAGACAAATCCTCAAGTCCAGAGACACTGTCTGGCTTTGCTACCAAAAAAACAAAGAAACACAAAGCCTAACTAAGTACCAAGAACTATGTAAGCGTGCAAAAAAATGCATTAGGCTGGACAAAAAAATCATACTACACAACATTACAAACTAAATACCAACACAACCCCCCAAAATTTTGGAAAAAAGTAAACCAGGTACTAAAATCCATCCAGAAGGCTACCCCCAAACCAACCACCTCTGACACTAAAGTTCCCATTGAAACACAATTCAACTCCCACTTTGTGAACTCAGTTCTATCCTTAGTATCACAGGACAGTTCCTTCCTCACTATCCCCCCCATACAAATAACACTAATACAAGCTTTACCCTCAAAACAGTTTACACCACTTCAGTCAAAAGCATGCCCTCCAAACTAGAAACCTCATCAACAGCAGCCAACCTACTCCCTAGCTATTTCTTGAAACTCACAGCAGATGCTATTGCTGTCTCAGTCTCCACTCTCATAAACAGATCAATTGTGGAAAACTATGTGTCCAAACTCTGCAAAATATCCTATGTTACACCCATACATAAAGACCTCCACTGAACTTAATAACTACAGACACATTGCTTTACTTTCCCCCCTGGCCAAAATCTTAGAATAATGCATCCATACCCAGATGCTAAACTATCTCCTAGACAGCAACATCTTGTCACCTACTCAGCATGGTTTCAGACCTGCCCATAGTACCACTACAGCCCTCCTCTGCTTCACAGACACAGTAAACTGTCTCAAAAATGAAGGCCTACAGGTGTCAACTATTTTTTGGATATGTCCAAAGCATTTGACACAGTCTCAGACCAAATCCTGCTAAAAAAACTAAACCAATATCACCTATCACATTCCACTCTTACCTGGTTCCAAAGCTACTTAACTGACAGGTACCAAGCTGTGAAATGGGAAAATTTTCTCTCTCCTCAGCTGCCCATAACTATAGGAGCCCCACAGGGTTATATCTTAGGACCACTACTATTCACAGTCTTCACAAATGACCTCCTTACCTCCACACAGCATGTATCTATCATTCAGTATGCAGATGACACTACCTTAATCTGTGCTGCACAAAACATTCCCACCCTCCTGCAAACAACTCAACTAGCATTCTCTGACGTTGAAAACTACCTTACCAAAGCCCAACTTATCCTCATTTCAAAGAAAACTCAGCTTATGATTATAACCAGTTCTAACAAAAGCACTAACAGTCAATTCACTATCTACTCCACAAATGCTACTCCAATCGCTCCAGTGGCACAGGCTAAGCTATTGGGAATAACTATAGACTCCCACCTAAAATTTGATAGTCATCTCAACTTAACTATTAAAAAAGTAAATGCCAAACTGGGATCACTCTACCGTATCAAACCATTTCTTACCAACAACAGAAGATCAGCCATTGCTTGCTCCCAACTTCTATCCACCCTACTCTATGCATCTCCCATTCTGACTAATCTCAACAAAACTGAACTAAGCAAAATGGAAGCCTGCTATAACAGAATTGCCCGCTTTGCTGCAAATTGCTCATATAGAACTCATCACTGTACTGCTTTGAGACAGCGCCACTGGCTTGAACTGCCCAACCTCCTAACCTGCAATCAGCTCTGCCTCTGTCATTCTATCTATTACCTCCCCAATAAGTGTCCTGCCCTCAAAACCCTAGTACAACATCACTCAGCCAAAAGACCTCTTAGATCATCAAGCAAACTACTACTAGAAGTCACCAACAGCTTCAATAGCTTTGGAGATGCGCTATGTAGTAGTTCAGTGGCTAAAAAAATGGAACTCTGTCCCTACTAGCATTCAAAACATATTATCTAAAGCCTCCTTTAAAGACCTCATCAGGCAACATCTCAAGCAAAGTTGGCAGTGCCATGATTGCTCCCCAGGCTAGTGAAAGCGGATAACGTATACATACTAAATCTAGAGTACTTGATAATAGTTTTCAATCTTACTCACAAACACTGGCTAATCAACTATGTATGTACTGTACCTGCGTACTATGTATGTTTGTATTCTACCTATGTTCCAAATTTCAGCTGTACACCACAAATCTATTAATTACCTTTATTTTTAAATTAATATTTTTTTGTTTGTTCTCTCCACTGTAACTGTTGATGTGCCGCATACCACTGTAAAAACATGTCTCTTGTAATTTGTGTGTATACTGATCATGTCTAAATAACTAAATGTGTCTGTAATTTTTCTTTGTGGAGCTTTTCTCCCTGGGCCTCTGCTGAAAAAGGGCCTTTTCGGCTCAGTCAGGCACCCCCCGGTTAACAAATGTAAAATAAAAATAAATAAATAAATAAATAAATAATTACATCTACATCACACGTATCACAAAATTCCAAATTTCCTATTCTTCTTACTGTATTGTTAATACTATTCACATTTACAGAAAGCACTCTAAAAGTCTCATTTTCACTTTTCCTTAGATTCATGGTTTCATAGATTCATAACTAATTACACGGTTAGCTAGCTTTCTTAATAGGTCAGTTTAAGCCTAACTAATTTCCTTCCCAAAGGTGAGAATCAAACACTGTACATTGTCTCTGTGAGTCAGACATCTTAAACATTAGACCAAGTCCCAGTCTTTAGCTGTATATATATTCTTTTGCATACATTTTCTTTCTTTTTGTTCTTATCCCTTTAATTTTTTTTCTGTCTTTTACTCGGCGGGAGCACCTTCTGTGTGGAGTCTGCATGTCCTCCCTGCAGTCAGTGACATTAAAGACATGCAGGTAGGTGCGTGTGTGAATGGGCGTGCCTTCTTTGAAGGTTGGGCGTCGGGCTGGCAACTCGGCACCGTACAAATCCACTGCCAATCATTAGCAGACGGGAGTTCTGCTGTGGCGTACCCTAACTGGGAAAAGCCGAAAATAGACTTTTACCCTTTACCAATAGAATTCATTTTTCCCTTTTACTACTTCCCAGTCTGTCTTCTTTGTCACTTATTTCATAGGTTCATAGGTTCATAGGTTCATACTAGGCTATCTGCCCGAGGGCATTTACAAGCCTAGCCCATAGTTTTGTGGCTTACGCCACCCCTTTAGTATGGGGAACTATACCCATTATTTTGCTGTGCCTCTGTTGAGCAGTGACACTGAGGTAATCCCTGGGGTATATCTGCGATCTCCCATCCATTGGTCAAGATTTCTCTTGAACAAGGCCAGCGAGGTGCTCTGCCTCACATATACCGGGATTTTATTCCACAGCATAGGGAGTCTTTGGGTGATGAATCTATCCCTCCAGCGCGTCCTATTAATAGCCGTGTCGAGGTTTAAGTCTCCTGCCCTTGTGGCTCTGACGGATCTAGATTTTTGAGGTGAAGCATATTCATCAAATCTGGGTTTGACATGGCCTTGTATGTTAGGCAAAGGTCACCTCTGAGCAAGCTGGCGACTGAATAGAGCTGGAGTTCTTTCAGTCGGGCAGCATAGGACAGATGTTTGAGACCCTTTATCCTTTTGGTGAGGAACTTTTGTGGCCTCTCCAGCTGCTGCAAGTGTCGGGTCAGATACATTCCGAATGGGGCATTGTACTCAATCATTGGTCTGATGAGTGATGAGTATAGGGAGACTATGACCTCCCTTGATCTAGATGAGAATCCCTTCATGATAAGGTGGGCAATGTAGAAGGTCTTCCTAACTACTTTAGCTACATGGGTGTCGAATGACAGACTACTATCAACCTGGGTCCCCAGGTCCCTGATAACTTCTTCTATGCTCAGTGGATTGCCACCTATTTGGTAGATAGGGGTAGGGTAACCTTGTTTTTCCCGAAGGGTATGACTATGCATTTTTTGGCATTTAACTTTAGGCCATGGCTCTGGCACCAGTTATCCGTTTCTGTGAGACCCTTCTGAAGGATATCTGTGTCAGATGTGTTTTCTACTATGGCGCCCAGTTTGCAGTCATCTGCAAACTTTGTCAGCCATAACCCTCCTGTGTTTGCTTGTACTTCGGAAAAGTAGATGCCAAACAAGATCTATGTCCTCTTTATTGTTTTTTCTCATCCATTTTTTTTCTATTTCTACTACTGCTAAAATTTCTTCTCTTTGTTCAAGTTCTTCTCTTTCTTTTTTTTCCTTACTATTTTCATTTTTGCAATCCATCAATAAATGCCCAGTTTTGTTACATTTATAACATTTCAATTCACATTTTTTGCATCATACACCATTTCCCCACAAATATAACATTTTCTTTTGTCACAGTTACTTATCAAATGTCCTTCTTTTCCACAAAAATAAAAAAAAATGTTTTGGGCTGTTCCCAGTATTTTATAAAACCCCCATTCCCCTCCACATTTATCATGCTTGGTATGCGTATATATTTTTTCCTCTTTCTATTTTTAACACAGTATTACAGTCCCAGCCACCAGTCCTTAACAGTCTTTTGTTATAAACATTTGCATTGTCCAGTACTTCCTTACATAAAGTTTCAGTTGTCCTTTCAGAGTTCCTCTTTTTACCTATGTTTGAAATTGTTCATGGATCTTCTTTTCTGTTAGCCCTGTTAGATGGTTTTATCACATAAAGATTCCAGATTCCATTCTTTTTTCATAATCTCCAATAACATTTTCAATTGAAATAACAGTCTCAAATATAATGCCACAAATTGTATCTTTGTTAATAAGAATAACTGCTCTTACCTCATGTGCTTTTACACCCAAAGGAGCTATTAAATTGTCCTACACTTCTTACCTGTCCATTTCTTTGTCTTCTTTACCTTGAATCCATACCATGTACTTCTGTTTTTCATTTTCTACTGCCTTCTTTTCTGCTATTCCACTTTTGCCGTCTTTTACTTTCTCTTCAAGTGTTTTCTTTTCCGTCTCACCACTGTTCTTCAGGATTGTCTCTGCATCCTCGTTTTGTATTTTCTCCATAATGTGATGTGTAGGGTTTTTTATTGATATATACATTACATATTATTTACATATTTACATTATTTACATCTATTTACAAATCTCCATACATTATAAACTTCAATTTAAGCATTACCCCTCACTCTTTTATCCACAACCAAAACATTTTTTCCAAAATCTTTGTCACAGTCCATTTTCCATTGTATTTAATTTCATTTATTCTCTCATTCCATATAGCCCATGAAGCATAAAATATTACTCTGTTCATTTTCTTCACTTCTTCTTGTTTACGTGCACCATAATAGTCAAATACTATTATGTCCATATTTATTTGTTAAAATTTTAACAAACTTTTCACCCTATTATCTTTATATATTTCTTTCCACAAATTATTAACTCTTTCACATTTCAACGACACATGCTCAGTAGTCTCAAACTCTCCACATTTATTACATATTTTATCTTGCTTTTTTTTGTATGGCATATTTGCCTTAACTGGCAATTTTCTAATAGACAATCTCCATAAAAAATCATTACATTTTTAAAATTTTTTATAGTTATTGTATCTCATCATTATGGCTTTTTTCTTATCTATTTCTAAATCTTTCCATGGATCAATACAATAAAATGCTATGATAATACTTAAGTACCATTCCTTTCTATTTTTCTCATGTATATTCTTTTTTATTTCCATAGGAGGATTTTGTTTTGGTACTCTTTCATTTCTTCATTCACAATGCTTTTACTTCATTTTTTAACTTCCGTTCCTTCCCACAATTCTTTGTATTTATAATATAGTATCATTTCTATCACATTTTTATTTTCTTTTACAATTCTTTTTAATACATTATATAAAATTAAAGATGCTGCATATACTATTGGGCTTATTAAACCCAAACCTCCTTGCTCTTCTTTCATATACAGAATCCCTCTTTTGACCGGATTCAGTCTAGAGCCCCATATAAAAGAGAATATAGTCATCATTAATTTCTTTTCATACTTAATAGGAATCATATAGATGTTAGTAACATAAGCAATTTTTCCTATTACCATGGCGTTCAGCAAATGTGCTTTTTTCTGTATGAAAATCTATATGAGTTCCAAAAATTAGTCATATCCTTTACTTCTTTGAGTATATTATCCCAGTGTTGTTGTCTGTATTCATTCCTTATAGGTTCATAGGTAGGTACTCAGCTATCGGCCCTGGGGCCTATACAAGCCCAACCAAAAAGGTACCCTGGCTTTTGCCACCCAAGAAAATAATTTTCCTGTGCCACTGTCGAGCAGAGCCACAGAGGTGAATCCCGGGGTGAATTTCCTATTTCCCATCTAATCATCAAGATTTTTCTTGAAGAGTGCTAATGAGGAGCTTTGTTTGATATTGATAGGTAGTTTATTCCAGAGTATGGGAAGTCTCTGGGACAGGACTCTATCCCTCCGGCATGTTCTGTTTATTGTGGTGACAAGGTTTACGTCCCTAGAGCGTGTAGCTCAGAGGGATTGGGATTTGTTTAAGTGGAGCATGTCCAGCAGCTCTGGGTTGACATAGCTTTGTATGTTAGGCAGAGATCACCTTTGAGTAGGCGATATGCGATGGAGTAAAGCTGGAGTTTTTTGAGACGGTCTGCATAGAGCATCTGTTTGAGGCCGGTAATCCTCTTTGTGAGGTATTTCTGCAGCCTTTCCAGTTGTTGTAGATGTCTTGTGAGGTACATACCAAAAGGGGCATCGTACTCTATAATGGGTCTAATGAGTGATGAGTAGAGGGGAACAATGACCTCTTCTTTTCTGGATGAGAAACCTTTTGTGATGAGGTTTGCCATGTAGAAGGATTTCCTGACTACTGTGGCGATGTGATTATCAAAGGAGAGACTACTGTCCACCTGTGTCCCAAGGTCTCTTATCACACTTTCAGTGTTAAGTATACTACCACCTATGTTGTAGTTCATGGATACAGAGTTTTTACCAAAGGGGATGACAATGCACTTTTTGGCATTGAGCTTGAGGCCATGGCTTTGACACCAGGCATCTGTCTCAGTGAGGCCCTTTTGTAGGATGTCCACATCATTAGGAGTTTCGATTATGGCTCCTAGTTTGCAGTCATCTGTGAACTTCGTTAGCCAAAGACCTTCTGTGTTAGCCTGTACTATAGAGAAGTAGATGCCAAACAGGAGAGGACCCAGGACTGAACCCTGTGGTACTCCACTTGTCACTGGTCTGAAGATAGATTTGGAGTCTGCTACTTTCACTCTGTGGGTTTTGTCAGTGAGCCAGTTGGCAATCCATCTTGTGACATAGGGATTTATACCTAGTTTAGTGAGTTTATCTATAATTCCAGAGTGGGGCATGGTGTCGAAAGCCTTGGCAATATCTAGATAGGCTGTGTGAACCACCTTACCCTTGTCTACGGCTTTGGTGACTGCTTCAAAGAAGTCTATCAGGTTTAGGAGACATGATCTGCCTTTTACAAACCTGAACTGGGTGGGGTCCAGAGTTTGGAGATTACCAATGTCTTTGTTTATAAGTTCCATGATGATATGTTCCATGGCCTTGCAGACCAGGCTCGTCAGGCTAATGGGGCGGTAGTTCCCTGGGTCCGTGGTGGCTCTCCCCTTGTGGAGTGGGATAACCGTCGCTGTGCGCCATTCAGCAGGCACAAAGCCTGTGGTGAAGCTATGACTGAACATGATACTTAGGTGAGGTGTCAGTTCATTCTGCAGTTTGTGTAGAACGCAGCCTGGGATGTTGTCAGGTCCCATGGATGCTGTGTTCTTGGCTTTGGAGAGTGTGTTTTTTACCTGTGCAGGAACTTTGCATTCTTCTGTTATAGAGATGGGCTCTTTAGGGGGTGAGAGGGGGGTAAAGTTAGCACTGTACCAATTTGCCAGGATGTTGGCAGTATCAGTTGGGTCTGTATATTTAGTGCCATTGTGCTGTAACTTAGAGCAGATCTGAGTGTTGCCATTGACATTCTTGACATAGCTATAGAATGCTTTGTGGTTGTCTTTAGAATCAGTGGCGATTTTGTTTTCATAACTAGCTTTGGAGGATTTTATCAGGGATCGCAGCTTCTTACTGAGGCTGACCAGGGAGCTCCTCCACTCATGGGGTTTTACTCTCTTTCGCAACAGTTTCTTCCTTCTGTTGTACAGTTTATTCACGGCAGGGGACCACCAGATTGGCTTCCATTTTTTGGAGGATAGCGTCTTGGTTCTGTTTGGGATAGCATGATCCATGCACTCATGTAAGTGCTTATAAAGTGCAATTGTGTAGGATTCAGTAGCCGTAACTGTATTGTCCATCTGCATGGTTGTCATGAAGTTCACCACTTCTGTCTTAAGAAGCACGAAGTTGGCTTTGGAGAAATTGTTTACCATGGTTTCCTTAATTGGGGGTGGGGGCAGGATGTGGATATCTAGGGTAATTAGCTTATGGTCAGATCGGACCAGTGAGGCATTGACTTCAGGTGTGGAACACCGGTCACTCATGTTGGTAATGACTAGATCTAGGATATTGTTGCCCCTGGTGGGGGTGTGGATAAGTTGATCCTGGGCATTGAAGTTTATGAATTCCAGAAAGCATTGAGTGAAGGAGTTGGTACATGAGTAGTTTTCCCAGTTAATGGTGGGGTAGTTGAAATCACCCATTATTAGGGTGTTTTAGTTGAACCCTAATATTTTCCAGTACATCAAGAAAAGAGAAATGGGAATCCTGGGGCATGGTGGGTGATCTGTAGCAAGCTACAATATGGATTGCAGTTTTGCCCAGGGTTAGTTGCACTTGGATAACCTCGGCTGCATTATGCTGAGCAACTAGGCTGGAGGTGTGGATATCCTTAATGAATATGGACACACCTCCGCCTTTGGTGTTCTCATCCAGGTTACATGGCTGAAAAGTGTGGTATGAGTTATAGCCTGGTAGTGCAGGGGTGCTTTCTGGAGCCTTGAACCAGGTCTCAGTCACTGCACAGATATTGATGTTCTCCATTTTAAGGAGTGCCTCGAGTGAGTGCATTTTGAAATTTAGACTTCTAGCATTGAGTAGCATCACCCTCAGTTTTTGCTTGCCTGTTCCTGTTACAATGTTGAATTTGTCATTTGAACCTTGCCTAAAAAAGGCACTATAGGGGCAGCAAGAACCTTAGCCAGTATACGGAATCCCAGGGGTGACAGGTGCAGGCCATCTCTGTCAAAGCATCGTGGTCTGTCGACCATGTCATCCCAGGCAGACAGATACTGGATCCCTTTAGAATGGCACCAGAAGCTTAGCCAGTTGTTGAAGTCAATCATTTTGTCCTTGTACTGAGGCATCATTCTGGGTGATGGCAGAATGCTACTCAGGGCTAGGGTCATACCTGGCTGGGCTACAAGATCAGAGAGCTTTTCCATGTCTCTTTTCATGTAGTCCAGGGAGGTACGTCTCAGGTCATTCACATCAGCATGGACAATGACAGAGTCATATTTGTACTTGTTGTGGAGTGACCTGAGTGCGTGGGTTATGTGACGGATCCTGGCACCCGACAGGCAGCTGACAGTAACATTCTCCTTGTTTAGCCTATTGAGTGGGACATCAGTGTGCCTGACTATAGAGTCACCTATGACTAGTGTGTTGGGTACGTGAGGAAAGGAAGTACCAAAACTGTTTTCCTCTAGGTAATGAGGAAGGTTGAGTGCTGTAGCAATTAGTAGGTTATTTATTGCTTACAAGTTCTGAACAAGTGCTGATCACGAATAAGGAAATTCAAGTGCTAAAACTAAGAATCTGTATCTGGACTAAACTAGTTACAGGAAAGGGGGGAAACAAGTGCAAATGCGGGCTTTTAAATCAGAAAGTTGAGAGACATGGAAAAACTGCTCAAACGGCCAATAACTACAATTTCTGGGCCAGAACCACTCCTTATGTGGTAGATAGGTTACCTAGTGCTTATCACTCTCACTGATAAGCTAGAAGGCTTCCCTCCAACACAGAAAACTTGGTGGGGCTCAGAAGCTTACCTACAGTCCTGGATACAGCAAATCTGAATCTGGACTACACTAGTTACAGGAAAGCTATATATATATATATATATATATATATATATATATATATATATATATATATATATATATACATATATATATATATATATATATATATATATATACAGAAAAGTAGCTAAAACAGCAGTAAAAACAATTTAAATGCAGTGCAAGCTAGCACACTTGAGTATGTAACAATGTTAGACCAAACAGTTTAAAAAGTGCAATTAAATTAAAAATGATTAAAAACAAGTGCAGAAGGAGTCAGGTAGAATGAGGTAAAGAGATGGGACTGGGGGGAGTGTCCCAGATCAAATCTACAGTGGCGGCGGGCAACTGCAAAAGCCTCCAAATTTAAACAACAACACAGGAATAGGGAGGGTAGGTATGGGAAAACCAACACCTTCAGCAGAGATCCGAAAAACTATACAGTGAAGCAAAAATAACAGTGCACAACTCTGAAGTCAGCCAGCAATTATATAAAATTAGTCAAACAACAATTACCAGTACTCAACTCTGAAGTGCCAGAAAAATATACTCAGCTCTGTATATCTCCAGATAGTTTGAAGAACACTCTGTCTGGACACAGGAAGACTCCAGCAATGATATGCAGACTTTTATTACGAGGGTCTAATTGTATGCAAGTAATCCTTTAGATAGTCAGATAACACACAGGATGTAAAACCAATTATACCAACTTAAGACACAGAGAAATAGGGGGAGGGGGGAAACACCTTCAGCAGAAATCTGAAAAACTATACAGAGAAGCAAAAATAACAGTCCACAACTCTGAAGTCAGCCAGCAATGATATAAAATTAGTCAAGCAACACTTACCAGTACACAACTCTGAAGTGCCAGAAAAATATACTCAGCTCTGTATATCTCCAGATAGTTTGAGGAGCACTCTGTCAGGACACAGGAAGGCTCCAGCAATGATATAATAACTCTTTGTTTACTTTTCGTTGTCTTGCAAATACATTTTGATAATTTATTCTATCCATTTTTTCTGTAACCTTCCTAATGTTATTCTTAATATATTTATATATTTTTCATTGAGCTCAACACCTCCTATCATACCTTCAAAACTAAATCCTTTACTTTTCTCCTTATTATACTTAAACCATTTTTTTTAATTTATACTTATTTTTTCATTTACTTTTCCAGCCATACTTTATTTTAACAACTAATAGAATATCATCTATATAATTATACATTATTGGCAATTGTACTGCCTTTATCACTTTGTAGCCACCACTACTTGACATTTTATTAATTTCCCTACACTATTACATTCATAACTAATGAGAAAATTACACTACTAGCTGGGCAGCCCTGTTTTATTCCACATTCTATTTTTATTTCTTCCCCAACCCAGCCATTTACATTGTTTTACATAGTTCCTTTCATAAACAGATTTTATTACTTGCAATATTTTTTGCTTACATTATATGCCTGCAAAATTCTCCATAAGGATTTATATTGAATATTATCATACACTTTACTTATATCCCCTATCATAACCTTTGCTGCTACATTTTTATTTATAATATCATCAATTATTTCTCTTATTATCCATAATAACTCTTTGCTTCCTTTTCCTTTTCTTCCAAATGCATTTTGGTAATTTATTCTATCCATTTTTTCTGTAACCTTTGTGTTATTATTCTCATAACAAATGTTATAATCTGTATTATTCAAAGTTATAGGTCTCCAATTTTTTTATCTCCTCTTTATTTCATTTTTTAAATATAAATGTTATAACTCCTGTAGATATTTTTTATTTTAGTTATTTATTTATTTTAATTTACATTTGTTGACCAGGATAGTCCGACTGGATGTATGTCCATTTTCAGCGGAGGCCGGGGGAGAAAAGCTCCACATTAAGACAATTTACAAGACAGAAATCTTGACCATATACAATGCAGATAATGTCAGACAGGTAAAACATTTCAAATACAGGAACATTTATGTAGTACAGCTACAGTAACATACTAACATACCTGATTAAATAAGTTAAAATTTTTGAGTCAAAGGATCAATAAAATGTTTTTTTTTAGGGTAACATTGTTTATAAAGTTTACCAAACCTTAGAAGGTGAGCTACTACAGTAGGAATTAATAGAGAATATCAGAGCACCTGAAATAGCATGTTAAAGATAGATAATAAAGAATGGTCATGCTAGGGGAGAAAGTGTCAGTCAGGATTTGTGCATGGGCAAAGCCATTGGACTTTAAGGGAGATTCTTAATTGCATCTTGAAAAGTGGGGTAGAAGAAAGGGCTGTTAGTTCATTTGGAAGAGTGTTCCAAGAGTTACCAATAGAGTTTGAGAACAAGCTATCTCCAGACTTGTTGTTGGACTTTAGGGTAGCTACTAGTACCTTATTAGCTGATTGATAGGTTGTTAGATTTTTATATGGGCAGATGAGGGTAGAGAGTATGGGTGTATCTGTGGGATGGTGTAAGATCTTGTGTATAGTAGTAAGTTGCTAGAAAAGAATCTGAAGATTTTGGCAGTGGTGGGTTCAAAAAGGGGCACCAGTGGCAAATCTAGCTATGTTATTATAGGCTGTTTCCAACTTATGAAGATTATTTTTGGATAAGTTGGTATAGATTGGGGATGCATAGAGAAGGGTGGAGATTAAGTGAGTTCGGGCAATAGCAGTCCTAGCTAGAGGTGTGAGATAGGGTTTAAGTCTGTAGAGGAAACCAAGTTTTTTATTAACTGATTTAATGGTTAGGTTGATATGTGTGTCGAAGTTTAGATTATGATCAATTGTTACACCTAAACGTTTGGTGGTTGTGTCCGGAGTTATTACAGTACCATTATTAGATGTGATTGTGAAGTTGATAGCAGGAGACGTCTGAGTGGGAGAGAATAGTACCAATTTAGTTTTTTGGGGGTTAAGGAGGAGACGGCATTGATGGAACCAGTTTTCAACTAAGGTAAATACTGCTTGGGTATTCGAATGAAGTCCAGCAGGGGAGGAGGCTGATCATATTAATGCCAAGTCGTCAGCGTATTGTATGCAGGTGGTTTGTGGAAGGGAGATTTTCAGATCATTTATGAAAATAGTGAAGAGGAGGGGTCCCAGAATAGAGCCTTGTGGGGCTCCAAGAGTTATAGGGAGATGAGTAGATAGTTTATTTTCCCAGAGGACTGCTTGTTGTCTATTTCCTAGATAGGACTTGAACCAATTAACTGTCTGGGTATCTATTGAAAGTGATTTGAGTGAGTTTAACAGTAATTGATGATTAACCATATCAAATGCTTTTGAGAGGTCAATAAAGAGGGCTGAGGATAGTAAGGTGTTGTTACGATTTTTATTAATGCAGTCAGAAAAGGATAGTAGAGCAGTTGTAGTACTATGGCAAGGCCTAAAACCATGCTGACAGTCAATTAGCAGGTGGTTTTGGAGGAGATGATCAAGTAGCTGATGGTGAATACATCTCTCCATAATTTTTGCTAAGGAGGGAAAGTAGGGCTATGGGGCGGAAGTTTGAGAGTTCATTTGAGTTCCCACTCTTATGCAGTGGGATAATATATAAGACTTCCCAAAGGGATGGGATGGAACTTTCTGCAATGGTTCTGTTAATTAAGATGGAAACAGGGTAGGCAAGTACTCCAGCTGCCATTTGAAGGTATTCAGCTGGGAGGAGGTCAGCTGATGGGGTGCATGGTTTAAGCTTAAGAAGTAGGGAGTGTATGAGAGATGTTGGGACAGGCTGCAGTTGTAATACTTGGGGTAGGGTGGTTGGCAAGGATGAGTCATTGGTGGTACCAGGTGGTAAGGTATTTGCTAAGACTGAACAGTTTCTGAAAAAAACATGTTAAGAATATCATCAATTTGGTTGGGAGAATTATGAGCCAAGTTAGCGGGGGTATGTGTTTTGACTTGTCCAGGATGGAGTAATTTATTTAATCCTGACCAGAATTTTTGTGGGTTTAGATATTGGGTTTGTTGGAATTTAAGGTAATAGTTTTTTATCGAGGAATATTGATTTTTTTAGTGGCATTCCTGAGATGTCTAAAGTTTAAACGATCAATAGGGTCTTTAGTACTTTTCCATGTATTCCAGATTTTATTTCTCATTCTCATTTTTTGCCTTGTCTCATTTGAGAGCCAAGGAGCAGGTTTGTTCCTAATTTTAATAGTACGAGAGGGGGCATGGTGCTCAACGATTTTTAAGAATGTATTGTTAAAAAAAGAGACTGCTTCATTGAGAGGTAGATATTTTAGGGGTGACAATTGCAGGTTTTTAGATCTGCTTGAAAGTTGCCTAGGTTCAGGTTCTTTTTGTTCCGGGTGGTTCTAAAGTTTAGTTAAGTGGGAATGGTGATCTTTTGCCTAGTTATAAAGGTAAAAGAGTGGTCACTAATATCATCAGGAAGTATGCCTATTTTGTAAGATTGGGGGTTATTGTTGACTAGTATCCAGTCTAAGGTAGTTTGTTTGTTTCTGGGTTTATGGGTTCTGGTAGGGTCAGTGATAGTTTGATAGAAGCCATAGAGATTAATGTGAGATGTAGGTTTGCCAGAAATACAACAGTTCCAGTCAATACTAAAGTCTCCAGAGAAGGGTTTCTTGTGGGAATGATGTGGAAAACCAGTTATGGATATTTTCAAGAGTACTTATATTTTTTCTCTTTAATTTCAGTTTCTAACCATTCATTCATAACTTTTATAAAAAATATTTTTTGCCACTCTTTCATTTCTTTATACATACTGTATTGAATTCCGTCCAGTTCTGTTGCAGAATTCATGTTAATATCTTTTAGAATTTCATTCAATTCTTTCATGGTTATTTTTTTGTTCTAAATACTTATTACCTTCCTTATTTAAATTTTCACCTTTATAAAGTTGTTCTGTTTTCTTCTCTTTTAAAAAATAATTCCAATACACATTCTTTAATTATTTCACATATTCCTTCTTGTTGTCTTATTTGCTTACCTTCCTTATTTTTTAATTCTCTTAGTATTTCTCCTTCATTTATTATTTTACTCAAATATTATGCTACCTCTTCTTTCATTCCTTGTAAACAATATTTTTTGCTTATATAACAAGTTGTTAATTTTAATTTGATTCATTTTATATATTTCTCTTTTTTTTCATAAAAGGAATTTTTCTTCTCTAATAAGTCTGCAAATGTTTCTTGACTTAATATCTTATATCTCTTTTTCTTTTCTTCTTTTCTTCCTTATACATTCTAAAAATATATATTTTTATATTTTTCTTTAAAATTAAGCCACCAAACTGTCCAGTTCTTATAAAACTCCCTCATATGATGTTTCCATAATTCCACAAGTTCTTTTTTCTCTTCTAAATCTAATTCATTTTCATTAATTATCTTTATTCCTTTTCCTGTTCCTATATAGTCTTCATTTTCCTGTACTTTAAGCCATATTACCACATGATCGGAAAATCCAGCGTACTTAATTCCTTTTTTATAACTTTTAAACTATCAGATATTAAAAAATAATCAATTTCTGTCCTAATGTGATTCCTTTTATAGGTCCAGTGGTTATTCTCCCATACACTTAACTTTCCACTTCTCATAATTTCTTTAGCCATTTTAACATCACAACTGCTCCTATTTTTCCTTAAATTACAATTAAAATCACCCACCACTATAATGTCCATATTTACACAAACATATTCAAGAATATTTTTAAACATCATTTCTCTCTCTTTTTGTTACATATGCATATAAAGATATAATTCTATACACATGTTTTTTTCCATCTCACGTCTGTTACCATAGTTCGGCCTAGTGCCACTGTGCTTACATCTGATATTTTAATTCTTTCTTGACGTAATGTAGATATGCCCGCCCATGTTTCTTTCCCCATGTTCCAAACTACCACACCATTCCAAAGTTTTTCAGTTTGTGTTTTTCTTCCTCTGTGAATAATCTGATATATTTTAAAACAATAATATGTGCATCTACTGCAGCACACCATTGTAATATACCTATTCTCCTTTTAAGATTTTTCATACTGTTCACGTTTAAAGCTAATATTTTCAACTTTTAAGAAGTTAGTATAATAAAATGTTTATCCCTTTCCTTTCTTATTTTCTCTAAGTACTATGTTTTTGAATTTTCTTTTCCTTTCTTTAACTCTTTTCCCTATCGAATTATGGTCTATATCAGATTATTGATATTTTAAAAAGTCAAAACACATTTCTTTGACATGAAAATGTCGAACGCTGAGTTTGTTGAATGGCCAAAACATTGATTTCTTTCCAAGGGAAAGAAATGGGTTGACTATTCTGTCGCACCTGCCCGTTCCCCGACTGTAGTGCGATCTTGGAGTTAGAATATTTAGTTGGGGGTGTGGGGGTCATAGCCCCCCCAGTGGTGGGGGGTGTGGGGGGAGGCTCCCCACTTAAATAACGTTAGTTTTTATGTTGTGTTGTCTGTTGGCCTTCCATTTTGGCTGTTCGACAAACTCAGCGTTCGACATTTTCATGTCGAATAAATGCGCTACGACATTTTGAAACGTCGATATTCTGATATAGACCCTCAAATTATTTTTATTTCTTACTGTGCACCAATCCGCTTCTTCCTCACTTGTCTCCTCTGTTTCTTTTTCCTTGTTATTTTCTTTTACTTCATGTATGACTTCTTTATCAGTTACATCTTTTTGTACATTTTCTTCTATAACACATTCTACTATCTCTTTATCCTGTATAACTTCATTTTCATTTTCTTGCACATTCATTTTACATTCTAGCCATGAATGACCAGTATTGCCACATTTTTTGCACTTTAAATCACATTGTTTTTCATTATGCCCTGTTTTACTACAGAAATAACATCTTTTTTATCATATTCATTGATTAAATGATAATTTTTCCACAAAAGTAACGTGCATAAGATTATCATTTTCCATTTTCAGTATTACTCCACATTCCCACCTCCCCAGTCCATAGTCCTCTTTCATCATATATTTTGTAGTGTCCATTACTTCTTTACATTTAGTTAACAAATGTTCTTTCAGTTCTTTTGCTTCAACTTCAGTTCTAAACAGAATCATTATTCTTTTTTTTTGTTTGTCTATAAAAAGCTTGCACCACATTGTCTGACCATGGATAAATATATTTTTTGTTTCTTTTACTTCTTCTTTCTTCTTTGCTCCTTCTCCCACAGTTTCTACATAAATGTTTTTGTCTCTTGAACTTTTTCTGGCACAGTCTCGTCTTCTCCTTTTTCTTCTTCTATTTTCTCCATGATGTCACTCCATGAAATTACTGCTCCACTTTCTGGTTCACTTTGGTTTACCATTTCTTCCAAATAATCACCCCGCAACCCTCCCAATTACAGGGTTGTAATTATGCATTTCTCAGAGGTAACTGTCTCTCCTTCAAAAATCTCCTTTGAAAGTTTTCCTCTGAATCCATCTCTGTTACAGCTACAATCTCCTTTTCTTCCAATATCACTGTTTTTTCTGCACCCACAGCATCAGAAAAAACTTTTGGTAGCGATTCTACCATTTCAGCTACATTTTCATCAACCTTCACTTCATTTTCAGCCAAAGCTGAATCAGCCATATGTTCTTCTTGTTCCTCCTGGCTGCCTCCGTGCATGGACAGGAAACAGGAATTCAGGATGTGTAGCACACAAATCCTTTCCCTGACTATTAAGAGTAGGGGAAGTTCCCCAATGTCGTGCACAAATTTCCACCTCACGTCTCCCCCATGAGAAGTGATCATTAGCTTAGGGCATTAGATTAGGGACTAATGTGAGCAAAAAAGGATAAATAAAAATAATCATTAATAAACTACTTATACAGTAAATAACTTGTGGTTTAAAAATCAGAATCAGTTTTGCTTCATAATACATCAGGTTAGTTAAATCTCTGCATGGCCAGTTATATCTTAAAGTTAAAAACAATAAAGAAAATGACTACTTCATGTATAAATTTTGTAGGACTAGTGGTAAGCTGTAACTGTTGCATAAGGTGACCTGAAATTCTAGTTCCGCCAAGTATGCTGTGGAAAGGTTATTTGAGGAGTTAGCAAACAGAATAAAGAGAAATAAATCATCAGTATTGCTAATATTACAAAGGTTAGGACTGGTGATTTTGACTTAGACATGTAGCAGTTAATAGAATTAGTTTATCAGATACTGGATTTAGCAGAACTGAAACACAGACACCCATGACAGCTGTGTAGTACATGGCCCACCCCTTTACTCAGGAAGTTCTTCATAGGGTAGAAAAGGGGGGTTATTACAGTTCAAAAACATAGATTCCTCAGATCCACATGACTTAGACCTAGTAATCCTGAAATGATGTAGTGTGAACTTTTGAGGATCTTATTGTACTTTTTGACACATGATTTGTTTCATCCAAAGAGGCAGATGATTGGATGACTTATTTCTACATGTATATATGTACAGCATGTGGTCCTGGCATTCCTACTGAATGAGTTATGAAAGGTCCTGATGTTGGAGTTCTGTTTCAGGTCTAGTTTTTGGCCCCCACCTGCTTGCCTTTCCTGTGCTATAATCCATTGTCATGGGATCTTCCTCATTTGAAGGATGGCATAGTTATTGGCACCACATCTGTGTGCCCTATTCAATCACAGCTTTACCTCAGGCTATGTCTCTAATGAATGCCGCACTGCTACAGTCATCCCGCTCCATAAAGGGGGAGCAACTACAGACCATGGGAACTGTTGCCCCATTAGTCTGACAAGACTGGTATGTAAAGCTATGGAGCACATCATCATGGACCTGCTTAACAAAGATATAGGCAATCTCCAAACTCTTGACCCCACACAGTTTGGCTTTGTCAAGGGGATATTCTGCCTGCTGAACCTGGTTGACTTCTTCGAGGGAGTCACCAAGGCTATGGATGAGGGTAGGGCAGAGCATACAGCCTACTTTGACCTGGCCAAGGCCTTTGATACTATTCCCCACTCAGGTATCATTGATAAACTCACCAAACTAGGCATCAATCCTTACATCACTAGGTGGGTTACAAACTGGCTCACAGACAGGACCCACGGAGTGAAAGTTGCGGATTCCAAGTCAGACTGTCGCTCAGTCACAAGTGGAGTCCCACAGGGCTCGGTCCAGGGTCCTCTACTGTTTGGCATCTACTTCTCAGAAGTCCAGGACAACACAGAAGGACTCTGGCTGACCAAGTTTGCTGATGACTGCACGCTAGGAGTCATTATCAACTACAACAGTGATGCAGATATCCTACAAAAGGGCTTCTCTGGAACCAATGACTGGTGTCAGAACCATGGCCTGAAGCTTAATGCCAAAAAATGCCTTATCATCCCGTTTGGAAAAAACTCAGTTCCCACAAATTACCACTTTGATGGGAGCCTACTAAACACTGAAGGGGCCATAAGAGATCTGGGCACCCAGGTCGACAGCCACGTCACCTTCGACCACCACATTGCCACTGTGGTCAGAAAGTTCTTCTACGTGGCACATCTTATAACCAAAGTGTTCACATCCAGGAAGAAAGAGGTCATCATCCCTTTCTGTTCATCCCTCATTAGACCAGTCATCGAATATAACACCCTGTTTGGCATGTACCTGACCAGACACCTACAACAGCTGAAGAGGCCACAGAAGTACCTCACAAAAAGGACCCTAGGCCTTAAACATATGTCCTACATGGACAGACTCAAGAAACTTCAGCTGTTCTGATCCTAGGCCTTAAACATATGTCCTACATGGACAGACTCAAGAAACTTCAGCTGTTCTCAGTCTGTTATCGTCTACTTAGAGGTGATCTCTGCTTGACTTACAAAGCCATGTCCGACCCAGCCCTACTTGAAATGCTACACCTAAAGAAATCCCAGTCCCTCCACACCACGTGCTCCAAGGATCACAACCTCATTACCACAATTAACAGAACATGCTGGATGGACAGGTTTATCTCCCAAAGACTGCCCATACTCTGGAATAAGCTTCTCATTCATGTCAAGCAGAGCACCTCACTGGCCCTCTTCAAGAGAAATCTTGACGAGTGGATGGGTAACAGAAAGTTCACTCCAGGGATCATTCCAGTTGCACTATAGGATATGGGACTGCGAACTAACATCGGGTGATATAGTGCTTGGGCAATTTTTTGGGGTATAGGCTTGTAAAGGCTCCAGGGCCATTAGCCTAGTACACACCTATGAGCCTATGAACGTAGGAGAGTGAAACTGGTCATCCAGCCATCAGTGCATGGATGGTATATTTTTTATGCCATAGTGTTTCTCAGTTACAGGCATGGATATTTTGAGTATCATAGAGGGGCCACATACATTCTGCTACACACTTTTACAATTAAGGAGGTCCAGTGGTTGCCCCCATGTGGATATATTATTCACCTGGAGTTACTCCTGCTTGCAGTAGGGAACGGTCCTGCATAGAGCTGTCACTCCCTTTTTCTTCCCCCAGGAAGACTGTTAATCCCCACACAGCTTGACCTCTGTACCCAATGCATCAGTGAAACCAGGGTCACAGGAAGCATTTGTTTCATTCAAAGATGTGTTCATGGTTTGTCTTTATTTTTCCTGTATTTAGAGAAAGCTGAAATACTTCTCATAAGTTTAGAAATCCTGTAGTAAAATATGCATGAAACTTGAAGGATTATAAAAAGATGGTTAAGGGAACTGAGGAATTCAAGATCTAGTATGAAGCAGTCCATCTACCAGTATGACAGAAACTAATCAGTTTCTGTCAGCTCAGCATCTAACAGTTTCCCAGGCTACTAGCCCCACCATTTGCTCATAACACTGTGCTGACTAGTCTGCTCCCTAGTTTTTGCCTCTCATTCAGCTCGCATCAGAAAAATATCAACCTCAACCTATTTGTTTAGCAAAGGTATCTGTGTTTAGCTTTAGTTTGCTTATGTATTAAATCAGCTTAACTCCTACACATTTATAGTCTACACTTTAGGTCAAGCAATTCTGATTTTTTTATTCTGTTTTCGTCAGAGTAAGGGATTTAGTTGAGGGATAGATAGGATAGGTCTTTGCATGGGTGGATGTGTAGGTGAGAGTAGTTAGGTGGGGGTTATGTACAGGCAGTGTCTGTGTGTGGGTTTGTGGTGATGTCTGTGAGTGACTGAGTGAGTGAGTGAGTGAGTGAGTGAGTGAGTGAGTGAGTGAATGTGTGTGTGTGTGTGTGTGTGTGTGTGTGTGTGTGTGTGTGTGTGTGTGTGTGTGTGTGTGTGTGTGTGTGTGTGTGTGTGTGAGGATTGGGGGCTTCCATACTACTTAGCTTACCCTAGACTAATCAGCACTGGCTGTAATATGGGGGCTGACATTAGAAACCAGGGACACTGTTTAAACATTACTTAAAATCACTTAAAAAGTAAATGGAAGAACAGGCTTTGCAGTAAGAAGTTGCAAATGAGGAATACAAAATATGGTACTCTAATGTATGTCATTATTGACTGCATTTGTCCTTGTCAGGGACACTGAGATTTTAAGAGAAACGATCATGGGCATTCTGGTCAATCAGGGACAGCTGAGAGGTACTTGGTTGTATTTGTCTGTGTTTGTGTGTGTGTGTGTGTGTGTGTGTGTGTGTGTGTGTGTGTGTGTGTGTGTGTGTGTGTGTGTGTGTGTGTGTGTGTGTGAATGAATGAATGAATGAGGTGGGTGCATGTGCCGCTTGCAGTAATAAGTGTGCAATTCAGAGACATGCAGTTTAGCTGATAATGAGATATTTCCTCATTACAGCTAATGTGCCTCTGAATCACTGGTTTCCACAGTCGTACTAAAAGGCCATTTTTTCCACAGCCTTACCGCTTGTGGCACGACTTGTTTCTGGTTTTAGTCTTTATGTGCTCTATAAATTATAGAGTTGCAAAATTACTGTTATTGGACATTTTTTTGAACTTACAGTGTTTAGCACATGATTTAGTATTCATTGAAATGGGTCACTTTCAAGAGTGGACCCTCCTAACCCCAAGCTGCAGTGACTCTGGATTTCATTAATTAATTTATGGGGGGTGGGGACAGAAATTTTTTTTTTTATTTACGATCAAGTGGATTTTTCAAACAGGTGCTTTGGTGACAAGTCTGTTCAATTATTCCTTTATTTTGTTTTATAAGATGAGGTGGAGGGTCAAGAATTCCATTGTGAGATGGACTATTGCTTTAAGAAGGTTAAGAAATTAGTGTTCAGTGCCAAGACCATTAACACATTTTCTTGAACCTGCATTAGTAAAATATTTGTTTGTTGTGTTCAGGTTGTTCTTAATGTAAGGCACATTTCAATGTTTTGACTATGCTGGCAAATAAGCAGTCCTTTATCTCACTGTTACCCGTTATTGGTAGTGACTGCAGTGCAGGTTAAGTGAAAAACTAGGAGAAATTAAGGGACATATTTGCAACTGAAGAGTAATGCTTCACCAAAGCTTAGGTAAAGAAGTAAGTAAGATGCATGTTGTACTAGTACAAGTAGAATAGGTGTTGCAGGCATAACCTAGACATGGTCATTGATCCAGGTTGTATAGAGGAGACAAAGGAAGCAAAGGTGGTGATGGGTTGGTGGTATATATTCAGAGGGAGAGATAACGCAGCACTGAAAAAATTATAGTGCTAAAGAAGGAGAAGAGAAAACGTAGGAGTAGATTTCCATCTGCAGAGAAACACAATTATGAACAGTATTAGTGGTGTGGCGGTTAGAATTGTTTCCTCACACAGCAAGAGGTTCTCTGGTTCGATTCTTGACTGAAGTCCCTTCTGTATGGAGCCTACATGTCCTCCCTCTGTTCATGTGGATTTCCTCCAGGTGCTCCAGTTTTCTACCACATTTCATAGTAGGTGGATTGGACACTCTAAATTGGCTCTAGGTGTGAGTGTTTGTGTGCAACTGTGTGGTGCACCCTCTGAGGAGGGTTGGGGCTCAGGCTAGCAAATCAATCCTGTAAACCTGTATCTGCTACGGAAACAAGTGCTGAAGGGTGCTTGTTGCCCGGTGTGCTGTATGCATGGGAATGAATCCAGGAGGATTAGTTGTGATAGGAACTGAGGTCCCTGGATAAGTTCAAGACTGAGGAAGGGAATGACATTCTTTATCTGCAGAAAGTCAAAATTTGAGAAAATAAGACAGCCAGTCTGGCTTGAGTGAAAAAGAGAGAGAGAGTAGAAACCTAGGGTATCAGTAAAAAAAGGAAGGACTGTAGAGGGATAGTATTATGTATGTTCTTGTTAGGGCGAGCGGAGCAGGAAACAAGGAGAATGTCTGAGGACTCTAAAAATTGCTTGAAAGGGGAGGGAAAGAAATTTGAAAAAGCAGCCAGTCATTTAGAATCATTAAAATCAGTCAGATTTTATTAACATGCTGACTACATAAACACTGTACAAAGTAAAGCAAGAAACGTGGTAAAATAAGTAAACTCAAGAAATATATAATATAATAAGGCAGAAATATGAGGAAAATTAAGGTGAGATGATTCTTGAGAATTATGGTGAGCTTTTTGGAATAAGAATGTATTAAGGCTCCTTGTTGATCTGTTCAGAGCAATGCAAAAGTGTCATGACAGTGTATTTCATGTTGAATTAGCTTGGTAAGAGATGTGTGAAAACCAGATGATTCCAGTCACACTGCAGGAAACACTAGTAACTCCCTTGACAGCTGAATATAGCAACTAGATTGGCCAGTCAGAAACCATCAGCTTCTTAAGGTTGGTGGATTCCATATCGTGTAAAGTGAAGTATGTCAGTACTAATACATAGTACATGGTCTTGAATGCAACTAGAAGCCAGAGCAACTCAGCAGATGTAGTGTAACATAATGATGATTATGCTGACAAATCAGTATCTTTTTAAAGGCTGGTTGCACCTGCTGTATCACTTCAGAATCAGCAACAAGCAGACCAAAGTACAGAGCACTGCAGTAGTTCATTCGGGACACACTAGTGTACAAACCACTCCGGATAAATCATGTAATGTAAAATGCAATTTATTCAGGTGATATTCCTTAGATAATTGTATGATCTAGCTCACATCATCCTGAAATGTCAGCTGGTGATTGAGGAACACTGAGAAATTGTACTTTTGACACAAACCCTGACTGAGTTTTCCTTTCTCGACTCTTGTTTTCAGGATCTCCTTCATCTTTTGCGTGCAGTATCTGACTTCCTACAAGTATAATTCTCTTCTTGCTCT
The DNA here is from genome assembly GCF_019279795.1 of Protopterus annectens. NCBI lineage: Eukaryota > Metazoa > Chordata > Ceratodontiformes > Protopteridae > Protopterus > Protopterus annectens. The sequence goes on along the minus strand of NC_056747.1, from coordinate 457,779,013 downwards.
TACACCACTCCTTTATTTTCTGCCTAGTTTCTCACTCTTCATAGACTACAGGCAGATTATTATACACAGTTAAAAAACAACAAACAAGGAAGGCATGTAAGAGTATCACTACACAGAGGCAAAGGATGGAAGGATATTGAAATATAATACATACAACAAACATTCGTAGAGTAAAATAGAATGGATTAAACCACAGACAGTCATATGGTGAGCTCGTACAGCTGAGTGAATTCACTGAAAGGACTGCTGCACACTTCCCTTTTGTAGAAAACTGATGGAACGAACCTGTGAAGGGTAGTAGCACAGATCTGTAGGCCTTTCAGTGTGCACTGTTACAGGCCACCCAGACCAGGCCTTTACCATTCATTCATTCATTCATTCATTCATTCATTCATTCATTCATTCATTTTCTGACACTTGCTTTATGTTAAACATGGTAACAAGGGAGTTAGAACTCATCTTGGCAGGCACTGGACATAAGGCTGAAAATAGTTGTGGATGGAGTGTCAGTCCTCCGTCAGACAGGCGGCATACAGACACACAAACACACACACACACACACACACACACATATATATATATATATATATATATATATATATGTGTGTGTGTGGGTGTATGCTTAAGATGCTACAAGTCAAACTTTCTAGAAGCCTTCATACACAGACTATATTTTTCAGTACTGTACTATTGTCACACTTGCTTTGGCTACTTAAGTGTAGGCATACTTAATTCTCCATGACATGAAAGAAATTCTAATCTCATGCTATGCATGGGTTGTGTCACCCCTGACTGTGCAAACTGCTATGAATCAGCATAACTAGAAGGTGTTTTGTTTCAGCAGACCCAGTAACTAAAGTAATCCATGCTATGTGACAGGAAGATTCTACTTAGCCAGTACATACAGTGGATCTAAAAAGTGTACACACCCCTGTTAAAATGCCAGGTTTTTGTGATATAAAAAATGAGACCACAGTAAATAATTTCAAAACTTTTCCCACCTTTAATGTGACCTATAACTTGTACAATTCAATTGAAAAACAAACAAATCTATTAGGGGAGAAATATAAAAAACATACAATAAGCTGGTTGCTTAAGTGTGCACACCCTTAAACTAATACTTTGCCAAAGCACCTTTTGATTTAATTATAGCATTCAGTCTTCTTGGGTACACACCTGCCATCAATTAAAGCAACTCTGATTAACCCCAAATAAAGTTCAGCTGCCCTTGTAGGATTTTCCTGACATTTACTCAGTTGCCTGGTAGAGCAAAAGCCATGGTTCACAGAGAGCTTACCAAGCATCAAAGGGATCTCATTGTTGAAAGGTTTCAGTCAGGAGAAGGGTACAAAAAAATTTCCACAGCATTGGATATATATGGAACACAGTGAAGACATCAAAATGTGGAGAAAATACAGGACAACAGTGACGATGCAAAGAACTGGACATCCCTCCAAAATTGATGAAAAGACAAGACAAAAACTGGTCAGGGAGGCTGCCAAGAGACCTACAGCAACACTGAAGGAACTGCAGGAATTTCTGGCAAGTACTGGGTGTGTACTACATGTGACACCAATCTCCCATATTCTCCATATGTCTGGACTATGGGATAGGGTTGCAAGATGGAAGCCTTTTCTTACACAGAAAAACATCCAGGCCCGGCTAAAATTTGCAAAACAATACATAAAGTCTCCTAAAAGCATGTGAGAAAATGTGTTATGGTCTGATGAGACCAAGGTTGAACTTTTTGGCCACAATTCCAAAAGGTATGTTTGGTGCAAAAACAACACTTTGCATCATCAAAAGAACACCATCCCCATGGTGACGCATGGTGGTGGCAATAAAATGCTTTGGGGTTGCTTTTCTTCAGCTAGAACTGGGGCTTTAGTCAAAGTGGAGGGAATTATGAGCAGTTCCAAATACCAGTCACTTTTGGCCCAAAAGCTTAAGACATCTGCTAGAAAGCTGAAGATAAAGAAGAATTTCACCTTTCAACATGACAATGATCCCAAGCATATATCCAAATCAACAAAAGAATGGCTTCACCAGAAGAAAATTGAAGTTTTGGAATGGCCCAGCCAGAGCCCAGACCTAAATCCAATAGAAACTCTGTGGTGTGACCTGAAGAGGGCTGTGCACAAGAGATGCCCTCGCAATCTGACAGATTTGGAGAGCTTTTGCAAGGAAGAGTGAGCAAATATTGACAAGTCAAGCTGTACAATGCTGATAGACTCCTACCAAGAAGACTGAATGCGGTAATTAAATCAAAAGGTGTTTCAACAAAGTATTAGTTTAAGGCTGTGCACACTAATGCAACCAGCTTATTGTACGTTTTTTATTTTTTATATTTTTTTCCCTAACAGATTTGTTTGTTTTTCAATTGAATTGTTCAGGTTATAGGTCACATTAAAGGTGGGAAAAGTTTTGAAATGATTTATTGTGGTCTCATTTTTTTATCTCACAAAAACCTGGTATTTTAACAGGGGTGTGTATGCTTTTTATATCCACAGTATTTCTAGATATTTAAACTGTTTCACTGTTTGAATATTAATGCTATTGGGTTCATTTAGGAGCAGGACATAAACTGCCTTTGCAGTATGAGAGGAAGCATGATTTGGGTGTTGTTTGTATTAACTTTAAGGTGTTTAGTAGTGTCCCTGCTGTTTTGTGTGATATTGAGGTTGTTTTGTAGCAGTGATAAGATTTTTGAAGTAGTGGTAGTGGTCAGTCTAAGCGGAATCAAGTTGTCTTGAGTAGAAGAAAGCTGAAAGACTGAGTAAATACAGGGTGAAATACAAGACAAAAAAGAGAAAAGCAATGATGGAGGGATAGAGTATTGATATACACTTTTCATTAGTCAGTCATATTTGAGAATATTGACAATTTTAACTATTGCTTATCTTTGATATATAGTTTTGGAATCAAGTAAGAGGACTATCATTGTGAGCTTCTTCTTTGCCTTTCGGCTGCTCCCATTAGAGGTCGGCACAGCTGAACCTAGGTCCACAGAATGATTGGCAGTAGAGATTTTACTGTGTCGATTTGCCAGGGTGGCGCCCAGCCTTCCTCAGGAGACACACACACTCACACCAAGGACCAGTTTAGAATGTCCATTCCATCTGCAGCATGTCTTGGGAATGTGGGCAGAAACTGGAGCATCCAAAACCAATGGGAACACAGGGAGGATATGCAGACTCAACACAGAAGGCACCCCAGCAGAGAATCGAACAGGAGAATTGTTTCCTGTGAGGTGACAGTTCTATCTGCTACACCACTGTGCCACCCAGAACTATCATTGTGAGTAGTTTGAATTTGCTTAGAAGCAGATAGTGGTTGACTGAGTCAAATGTATGCTTTAGGTCAGTAAACAATGTGCGCTTTAGGAGACCAGAGTTGATGTTACCAGTAAAATTGTTTATCAGTGAGAGAAGGTAACCACAGTGGTTATTTGAGAGAATGCCATTTTGAGTTACATATTCCACTAACTAGATGCAGGTCTATACTATTTTCTCCGGAAAATTGTAAAGTGGAAGTAGGCTGGTGTCTCATCTAAAGTCTGGAGAATTGGAAGGATTATTAATGTTAGGTATTGTAGTGCTCACAATGTGCATTAGTGTTGTTTTGAGATGACCCCATGTGCAATTGAGACTGATTTAGTATCTAAGAGGAAGAGCTGTGTAATGAACACTGCAAAAATGGATGGCACAGTGCTGCAGCAGTAGCGTTGTCACCTCACAGCAAAAGGTTCTCCGGTTTGATTCTCGGCTGGAGTGCCTTCTGTGCGGAGTCTGCATGTCTATCCTGCATTTGTGTTAATTTCCTCTGGGTACTCCAGTTTCCTCCCACGTTACAAAGACATGCGTCTGGAGCATTTCTCCCAGGGTCTCCGCTGAAAATTGGCTTGTTCCAAGTTGGAATTTCCCAGTTAACAAACATTAAATAAATAAATAAAAAATGCTGGCCAGAGATAATTTTCAAAGATCCTTTGTTATAAAGTTATTGCAATAGTTTCTTTACTATATTGTGCTGACAGAGACCTCTTTCAGAAGAACATGTATGTAGCACACATTTATTGAGTAAACTCAGAGAAGGCATTGGGCTGTAAGGTATTGTTGCCTTGTTAATAAGCATTAAGTAGCACTGACTGCTACTGAGAAGGCAAAAAAAAAACCCCGCTGAGCATAGAAAGAGATGGTAAGTGTTGTGGTTTATATTCTCCTGTTAATTATTTAAATTTCTCCAAAATAGTTTTGACTAGTTGAATCATTTCCAGTTTTGTAAATATATAATTTTGGGAAAAGTGATTTCATTTCTACCTTGCCCACATGTGGCCACTCTGTTATAAAATGTATTCCCAGTCTGTTTCCAGTGATTGTATTATCTGAGGTTGTTTAGAATGTCTTTCATCTAAAACCACTGCTGCAGGTAAAACAAACGAGCCGGATACTTAAAACGTACACTTTAATAAATTATTAAAAACAAATAACGTAAGTTCTTTCGGCCTCTACAATAGAAAACTTCTTCAGATAAAGCAGCCCAATATTCACTTCCCTTAAATATTAAATCCCACTTCATCATATGACGAACACACCCCCTTTCTCTGCAATCACAGTTCACCATAGAGGTACCAACTTCCATCCTTAAATCAATAATCGTTTTTTTTTTCATCTTTCTTGAGTTTTTAATCTTAAAATACATGAAACTGAAAGGACATCATTAAGTCCTGGCCAGTAACTCGCTCCCAACAGGAGCTGCCAATAAAGTTCACATTTCTCTAAATATAATTTCCATGGCCCCCTTCGCTGGCCAGATTCATTTTTTCCAATACAGAAAACCTGAAATTATGTGTTGGATGATGTGTAACATGTTTGAATATTGCATTTGTGTCTTTTTGTTTTTACATCTCATAAAAATGTTCATATACTCTATCTCTCAATTGCCTTTCTGTTTTCCCTATGTAGAATCCCATAAGGCCACATATACTACACATAATAATTGGCTTAAATTCTGGTGTCATTCAAAGGGGATCCAATGTCTGTCTGCCTGGGATGACATGCTGGACAAGCCACGCTGCTTCACAAGGGACGGCTTGCACCTGTCACCCCTGGGCTTCCGGATATTGGCAAAGGCTCTTGCCACCCCCATAGTGCCTTTTTTAGGCAAGGCTCAAATTCTAAACCTACCACCCTAGAACACCAAAAAGGAAAAAAACTAAGGGTAATGCTGCTCAATGCCAGAAGTCTCACTCTCAAGATGCACGCACTCGAGGCCCTTCTCAATATGGAGAACATCGATGTCTGTGCTGTGACAGAAACCTGGTTCAAGGCTCCTGAGAGCACCCCAGCACTAACAGGTTTCACCTCATATCATGCGTTCCGGCCCCAAAATCCGGACAACACCAAGAAAGGAGGGGAGTGTCCATATTCATAAAGGACACCCACACCTCAAGGTTGGTGGCAACGCACGATGCATAGGAGACCATCCAGGTGCAATTAACCATAGGCAAGACTGCTCTGCAATTTGTAGCATGTTACAGGCCACCCTCTCAAACTCAGGAACCTCACATGGCCTTCCTGAAAACATTGGAGGGGATAAATGTATCTCCAAACACCATCATACTAGGTGACTTCAACTACCCTAATATAGACTGGGAACACTACTCAAGCCCGAACACTCTAACCCAAAGATTCCTGGAGTTCATAAACTCAAATGCCATGGAACAACTAGTCACCATCCCCACAAGAGGAGAAAACATACTTGATCTCATCATCACCAACATGGGATCAAAATGTTCAACACCGGAAGTATACCCCTCACTGGTGAGATCAGATCATAAACTAATCTCGCTGGAGGTCCTCATCCCGCCCCACCTGAAACAAAAAAGACCACAGTGAAAAACTTCTCAAAAGCCGATTTCACACTTCTAAAAACTAGTGTGGTCTCCTTTAAGGCCCCTGAGCCAGTGGTAAACATTACTCAAACCGCTGAATCACTTACAAATGCCTTCTACCAGCACCTACAGGACTGCATGGATCAGGCAATCCCAAACAAAACTAAGACTCTCTGTACCAAAGGCAAGCGTCCAGTCTGGTGGACCCCAGCCATAAACAAGCTCTACAACAAAAGGAGGAAGCTACTACAAGATAGAGCAAAATCCTTGAAAGGTAAGACACCTTTGATCATTATAAGTAAAAAACTAAGAGCTCTCATAAAATCATCCAAGGCAAATTTTGAGAGAAAAATCGCCAAGGACTCTAAAGACAATCACAAGGCCTTCTTTAGCTATGTTAGAATAGGAGGAAACTCCCAGATATGCTCAGAATTAGTTCAAAATGATGTGAAAATTACTGAACCTACACACATTGCTAACATACTGGCTGACAGGTTCAGTGCAAACTTCTCCCCCCCTCCCCCCCAAAAGGAGAGATATCTATTCCAGAGGATTGTAGCCCCCCAAACATCTCCAACGCCCAGGTGAGAACTGCCCTCACTAAGGCAAAAAACAGAGCATCCATGGGACCGGATGGTGTCCCCGGCTGTGTGCTTCATGAACTCAACGAGGAATTAAACCCACAGTTAGGACAGCTGTTTAATCTTAGCCTCACCTCAGGATACGCACCCAAGGAGTGGCGACGGCGACTGTGGTCCCACTTCATAAGGGCGGTGCCTCCACAGACCCTGGAAATTACCGCCCATTAGCTTGACAAGCCTTATCTGCAAAGCCATGGAGAGGATCATAATGGAACTCATAAATAAAGATATAGGGAACTTGCAGACTTTGGATCCAACCCAGTTTGGCTTTGTCAAAGGCAGATCCTGCCTCTTAAACTTGGTTGACTTTTTCGAGACAGTCACCAAGGCCATTGATGAGGAAAGGCAGTCCATACAGCCTACCTTGACCTGGCAAAGGCCTTCGACACAATACCCCACTCAGGTATCATCGAAAAACTCATCAGCTTGAATGTAAACCCATACATCACAAGATGGGTTGCAAACTGGCTAAGTGACAGAACCCACAGGGTCAGAGTTGCTGGAGCCATGTCAGACTCAAAGCCTGTCACAAGTGGTGTCCCACAGGGCTCAGTCCTGGGTCCACTCTTGTTCGGCATCTACTTTTCTGAAGTACAAGCAAACACAGGAGGGTTATGGCTGACAAAGTTTGCAGATGACTGCAAACTGGGTTCCATAGTCGAAAACACATCTGACACAGATATCCTCCAGAAGGGCCTCACAGAAACGGATAACTGGTGCCAGAGCCATGGCCTGAAGTTAAACGCCAAAAATGCATAGTCATACCCTTCGGGAAAAACAAGGTTACCCCTAGCTACCATATAGGTGGCAATCCACTGAGCACAGAAAAAGTCATCAGGGATCTGGGGACCCAAGTTGACAGTAACCTTCGCTTTGACACTCATGTTGCTAAAGTAGTTAGGAAAACCTTCTATATCGCCCACCTGATCATGAAGGGATTCACATCTAGATCAAGGGAGGTCATCGTCCCCCTGTACTCATCACTCATTAGACCTATGATTGAGTACAATGCCCCATTCCGAATGTATCTGACCAGACACCTGCTGCAGCTTGAAAGGCCCCAAATGTTCCTCACCAAAAGGATAAAGGGTCTCAAAAATATGTCTTATGCTGCCCGACTGAAAGAACTCCAGCTCTATTCAGTCTCATACCGCTTGCTCAGAGGTGACCTGTGCCTGACATATAAGGCCATGTCAAACCCAGATTTGATGAATATGCTTCACCTCAAAAATCTAGATCCCTCAGAACCACAAGGGCGGAGACTTAAACCTTGACACGGTTATAAATAGAACGTGCTGGAGGGACAGATTCATCACCCAGAGACTCCCTATGCTGTGGAACAAAATCCCGGTACATGTGAGGCAGAGCACCTCGCTGGCCTTGTTCAAGAGGAATCTTGACCAATGGATGGGAGATCGCAGATATACCCCAGGGATTACTTCAGTGTCACTGCTTGACAGAGGCACAGAAAAATGATAGGCATAGTTTTTATTCAAACTAAAGGGGTGGCGAAAGCCACATAACTATGGGCTAGGCTTATAAATGCCCTTGGGCAGATAGCCTAGTATGAACCTATGAACCTATGAACCTATGCAGTGTTACAGTTGTAGTTGCTGAACAACTTGGCCATGTTCCAGCTGATGTTAACAAAGTCAGTTACTATCATATGTTTACAATATTTACACATTCTACACTTATTCATGCTATTGAATTTCTTTTGTTGTTTCCTTCCTTCTTTCTCTAATAATATTTTTAAATAGGGTGCTGTCTTATGTACAGTTTGTTTTTTCTCCCGATCTCTCTGCTGTTTCCTTATTTTCCAGTGCTAGAGACCAGTTTTTATCCAAAATATTGTGAGCATGTTTGTGCCAGTTACCTATCACTGGCACACACAACTTAGTTACTTCAGCATATTTAAAGTTTTATTGTGGATTACACTTGAATTTGTATAATTGTCTGTATTATTATAATTCCTGCCTGCAGTTTTTTCTGTGAAAGTCAGGTTACCTGGTTAATAAAATAATAAAACAAATTATATATTTTGAATTTTATGGGAGTAATACGTAATTCTGAGTGGGTTGTATCTCTATTTGTGGTGGGGTGAGGTACCTGACTGTGATATTTTTTTTTTGGAGGTCCTGCTAGAGAGTAATAGTCATTAATCTATTGGGTTTTCTGGCAATATTTTTTTATGCAGACACCTTTCAGGTGTATTTGTGATGATTCGCCCCAGGATAAAATAGTTGCTTTTTCAGAGATTTGGACTAGAGTAGTGTGCAGTAAACTGAATAAGTATAAGGTGTTTAATTTGCTTTGACATTCTGGTACATATTAAACCAATTTAGACTGAAATAGACAGGATAGACTTCCCCTTTTTTGACACATTTTTGACTGTGCAAGTATTGCAAAAATTATGTCTTCAGACTTAAACGTTTCAGCAGTAGAACTGTATGCAGATCATATAGCAGTTTGAGATTGTTTTCTGAAAGGTACTTGCTGATCCACTTTGAGCAGTGTGCTGAGTTGAAGTTCTTACTTGAAAGTTCAGGAAAAAGATTGTTTTTTCTTGATTAACAGTTATGCTAATTTACCAGTCCTTAGTGAGTTCCTGTCACTCCTTTAGTGTGTTTGGTATTTGAAATTTTGGCCATTGGTCTGAGACTCATACATGGAGTGAGTGGAGGAAGATTAACTCGCCAAGGATCAGAATCTACAAGCTACAACCCTTGAAAAAAATGAAAAAAAAAATGTTAAGTGTTTTTGCAGGGGGCAAGCCCCACTGAACCCCCCCCCCCCGGAAATCAGCCCGCAACCTGAACTTATAGATACCAATTCCACAGTTGCACCAAGTCAAAGAAGAGGGAAATTCCCCCAAATAGGACATCACTGCTGGCACAACTCACAGACAGTGATCTCCTGTGAGGTAGCGCCAGTCTGTGGTGGATTGAATTTCGAGCAAATGAGGCTCGAGGATTCATTCTTCATCCACTTGTAGGTAAACATGCTGCAGATACCATATCAATGTAGGTGTTTGGAAAGACAATAGGCAGATGGCTGAGAAATGTCCATAGTGCAGCAGGATTTGTTTGAATATCTTTACCTAGATGGATTAATCTTTTTGATAAAAATGCCATAGAAGTTCTGTTTGGTCCGTCAGGTAGTTGCTCAGTTATCTTATTCATTATTTTTTTCATGGAGTTAAAGTGGTGCAGGTTGTTTTTCCATCTTAGATTTTCTTTAATGCCAGGTTTAAGGATTCACTGATACTTCTTAGGGTTTATCCCATATACTTACAGCAGTCAATGCCTGGAGTTTTGGAGAGCTGGTTGGACCCAGAAAAGGCAACAATAATAAGAGAATGATGCTGAATGAACAGCCAATCGATTGTTAAGATGTAGTTTGCATTTTCTGGACTAATATAGTTTGTCCTGGTGCAGTTTTGTGTGTTTGTTACTGTGTACATCTAAACTGGCTAAAATGGTGACATTAGAATTAGTATTAACTGCCAGTTACAAAGGTTGTGGAGAGTGGTAAGTTAGATAAATGTAAGTGTGCTGGCACTGTGACAGAAATATGACCCTTGTGTGAAAAACACTCATGATTTCTTTAAAAAAATGTAACTATGAAACTACAAAAGTTAATAAAAAGTGTTTTTTTTGTATCAGTGGGGGCTTCACCCCCCACACCCCTGCTGCTTATATATACTACCTCCAAGGAATAAGGAGAAATCCTTGCTATAGCAGAGTCTTGATGTTTAATTACAAATCACAGGAATTGTACTTTACTGATTGCACGTACATTAGTATTGATCACTGATGTGTCACATTTAAGCCACGAATCTAGGACGGTTAGACTGTATTCAGTGGGTATTAAGTACAAGAGCCTGACTGTGGTGGGACGTGTGTGTGTGTGTGTGTGTGTGTGTGTGTGTGTGTGTGTGTGTGTGTGTGTGTGTGTGTGTGTGTGTGCGTGTGTGTGTGTGTGTGTGTGTGTGTGTGTGTGTGTGTGTGTGTGTGTGTGTGTGTGGTAAAATCCCATAATCCCATTGCCATAGGAGACTATCATAAAATTGCAGGAAAGAGCATTACTTACTATGCAAAGTATGTAAGTCCGCTTAGTTAGAAAAAGGGAACCCTTTAGAAAGAAGCACCATGCCAGAGGAAACCAGACAAGAGAGTGAAAGAAGTCATACAGAGGATTAATAAAACTGTTCCTAAAGGCATAAAAGAACCTGACTTGACTAAGATCGTTGAACTTATTTCTTGGTTAAATTGCCTGATCCGCGTTAAAACAGATTTTGTATAAAATGCCTGCCGCAAGTTCATTGTTTTATAAAATTGTTGTAAATTGAGACAATGTATGATTCCCATTCAGCCAAGAAAATGCCCATAACTGCTTACACAAAATCCTTTGTTAAACACTTTTCCTGGTGAAGCACTTTAGGCTAATGTCTTTTAAAGCAGGTATATTCAGTGACTTTCAATTGTGAAAAATTAACTGTACGACTCAGATAAACATAGTACTTTTATCCTAGGACAATGACAATAGCACTGACTCACTGACAATAGATGTTAATTATTGTGAAGTTAGACTCTGCATGGCCAGATGGTGTGATTCTGAAGTTAAGGTTACTATAGTTTTGCCATGATATACAGCGTTAAAATGCTTGGCAGAAGCAGTGAAAACAATGGTGACACAGAGGTCATAAAGTGTTGTTAGTGTGATCTGATACGCAGTCAGTAAAAAATATTGACTGGTTTCCTGCTTGTATGAAGAAGCTACATCTGTTTTGGACAATTTAGCAGATCATGTGTCAGAAATGTGATTACATGTCTATAGTATTTGAGGTAGCAACTAGCAATTCTGTCCAGTACTAAAAATGCCAATGTTTAGAAAAGGCAGGTTTATCAGGAATTCCACTTGGCACACAGCTGCATTAAGATTGGTGTAGTGATCATTCTTCAAGCTGACACAGTAATGAAATTATCTATAGAAATGGGGTAGGTGTTAGTAATGATTCATTTGCTGAATTAACAAAGTGTAAAGCTGCAAGTTTCAGGAAAGGTAAAGTGAGCCCACATAGTGCACAACAACTTTGAGAATGGCTGATGTAGAAATGGGATAGGTGTCATTAGCCTAGGATATGTGTGTTGTATTTTGTAAGGGGACTGGAGAGTTAGATCAGCTTTTGACATTTTTCCCATGCTGGAATTGTGAATAAACTTAAAAGGCCTAAATGCAGACCCTTATGTTGTAAGATGGCTAACAAACTGACAGATAAAACTCACATACTTAAAGTAGGTAGTGCCACCTTAGACAGCAAAAACATGGCTAGTGGCATTCCTTAGGAGCTCAGTAGTGGGACCTCTTCTGTTTGGCATCTACTTATCACATCTGTAAACCTCAAAACCAGGCATATGTCTAACTAAATTTGCCAATGACTTCAAGCTATGTACTGTTATTTGGCTCATCATCTGGTACCATATTGGTACAGCAAAGGCTAAAACTACAAATCACTGGAATGTAAGAAATGGACTTAAACAAATGCAAATAAGTGTAGCATTGTCATCAAGACAGCAACCCTGTCCATTCTGATCATCACAGATTTCGGTATTTTATACAGACCCTACCTGTGATCACCATGTAGCAACAGTAATCAGAAAAATCTTGCTGCCCAGCCCAATTAATTACTAGAGGTATCTGATACAGACCAAAAGAAGTTATCGTTCCTCTGGACTCTGCCCAGATATCAGATCAGTTATAGAATATAATGACCCTTTTAGTTTGTACCTGTCAGATCACACATCTAGAAAGAACCCACAGAGGTTCCTAACTAAACTGCTCACCACACTAAAAACATTCAGCTAACAAAACAGGCTTGAAGCTCTGTCCCTATGCACTGTTTTTAATAGACTCTTACACTGTGATTTATGTCTAGCATTCTGTGCTGTTAAAGACCCAACCCTTCATGATCTCATAGACCTTCACAAAACAAATGTCTCTTCAAACACTCAGATTAAAGAACAGAATTTCCATCAGCAAATAAACAAGATATGCTGAAGGATCACATTTATTACTCAGTGCTTCCCCATTTCTAGATAATATTTGGGTTCGTTTAAATCAGAACGATACCTTAACATCCTTTAAGTCAAACCTTGACAACTGGATAGATGTCCATAAATTCATCCCAGGCATGGCTTGTTTTGACCTACTGCAGGCAGGAAGTGCTCTATGATGGTAGGAATGGGTATTGTGATTGTGGTGCATGGACTGACTGTGCTTGGCAACCTCTATGAAGCTGTGTAGGACAGAGGCATCTTACAATGTGTCATTAAGGAATAGTTAAAAAACTTAAATGGCTACCAACAATGATTGTTGTTGATTGGATGGTAGTGGTCATGTGCTTTGTTATTCTTGTACAAGAGGTGGAGAATGGTGGTTAATGTTTCTGATGAAGTTTTTATATTAAAGAGAATGAAAATGCTAAAGTAAAGTGGAGTGAGAGTTTCTTCAATAGTGTGGTTTTCGTTTGTATTAAAGAATACTAGTAAAAGTCATTAAGTTGCCAGATTGCATTGCATGGGGAATAGATTTCAGAGTTGCTAAAATCATTCCTTCTGTGTTAGGGCACTGGTAAGTCTGTAAGTCCTCATGTGTAGTATTGGGTGTAGTGCTGGAGGGCAGGCACTTGGAAAAGTTAGGCCTGCAGAAAGAAGGCAACTTAGAATTGCTAAGATAGTGAATGGAACTAAGCGTAAAAGAAGAGCTCTAGAAAGCCATATAAGAAGAAAAGATGAAGAGTGGGGATTCTGTCCAGACAGTCCTCATTAGTTGGGAACATGTTGGATGGGTGGAGCCGTAGGATAGAAAGGAGAGCTGTGGGTGAGATATTCCAGGTTACATGCGAAAATACTGCCTCACAGAGATGATAATACAGCCCTGGAATGCATATCTGAGCATCCAAATAGTCTAAGTCTTCAGAGTATTTCTAGTTCATAGTTTCTTGGGGCAAAGCAAAGATAGGATAGGAAGAAAGAATATTAAAGGCAACTGTTCACTCACTTGGACTGTCAAATCTTCATCAGTCATCATCTTCATATGTTCGGCTGATTTTCTCAGTATGACTGCCAAAATTGGATGCAGTACCTTAGAACTGACCATGTCAGTGCCCTGTACAGTGAGAGTTTGACCTTAACATCTCTCAAGTTCAGTATCTTGTTGGGTTTTGTCACTGCTCTTTCATATGACTGTGTGGGGTTTAGCCTGGAGCTTATTATGCTTATAATTATTTTTCTGCCTGGGAAAGGGGATCACTTTCCAAGCATTTTTTTTTTGTTGTTGCATCAAGCCCTTGTCATTAATTGTTTGTCAACCTTGTGAGTCATACCAAATTTCTCTAGAGAATGATGTTCCATCAGTGATAACTTCACTAGTTTTGGTGTTGTAAAGTTTTATTTCCAACACCGAGGTACAAAATTGGCCAAGTTCTAACAGTATGCCATTTGACAATTTATTTTTATTTATTTTAATTAACATTTGTTTACCAGGAAAATCCGACTTGGAATGAGCCAGTTTTCAGCAGAGGCCTGGGGAGAAACGCTACATATGCATGTCTTTGTAATCTACTGGTTGCTACTGGCTTTTCTTCCAACAGTTTTCCACTGTCTTCATCTTTCTTTCTTCATCACTTTTTTGGCCCTTGGCCTTGACCTCACCATTTTAATATACTTGGCAGCCTCCTGTAACTTACATGATCAAAGGCCTTTTTTGCAGCACGTCCATAAAGTCCTCTTTGTCTGCTTAAGTGGGGATGCAATCACAGAACTGGATCAAACTGGACTAGCAACTGTCTGCAGAATGAACCCATGCTGTTGCTCATCTGCAGCAGAATTAGCATTTAGGTACTCCACCAGTGTTGTCCACTGAATCTTTTCCATAACCTTTGATTACTATTTAACAGATGTCAGTTCCCTAATTATAAGAAAAAATGTTAAATAATTTAAGAAATCCAAAACAATAAAGGAAGATCTTTGGCTGTCAGTTCCATTGGGCAGGTTCAGTCACAATGTTAAAAATATGATAGTACATAGTAGCTGAGAAATTGTTGAAATGGTAGGATTAACTAAGTATGTACAACACTGACTGCAATGTTTACATGCAGAACTGAATGAAGCCCTGAATTCATACGCTACTTCTTTTCATGCAGCATGCAGTGTTTGTCTTGGCAAACACCAGAAACCGTGCAGGTTAATGTGTTAAATTTTGATTCGGTATTCAGATGGCCAGACTAAGAGTGTCTGAGCTTAGCAAAATCGTTGATGCCCACTTTCTGCTGTGTGTTTCTGTTGTAGAGTATGCCTGTCTTCCAGTGCTGGTTCATCCACAAGCAAGCATTACTGACAGAAAACATACATCTGGCATAGTTTTTTCCCCCTTTTTATATTATGATCTTGCTACATTAGGTCATCAGTTAGTTATGTAAGCTAACACTTTTAGATAAGAACTTGCTGTTTTTGGGTGGTCTGAATGAGTGAATCTCAGCTTACTGGAGGTACTGCTGCCCGCTCTTGCAGTATGTTTTCATTACTGAGAACACATTTCAGCTGGTTCTCACTCACGTGAGTGTTGCTGATGGAAAATGTACATGTGGTATGACTTTTTGCCCATTTTATGTTTAGAATGTTGCTCTACGCAAGTGCAGCAGTTTGTTTTATGATGTACTCTTGTACAAACTTTGTATATGATGGAGACTTGTAGTTCTTATAAAAGCAACCAATTTGTTATGGAGAGGTGATATTTGTTAAAGGCCAAAGAAATGCATGTAATGTACTGATAATGTAGCATGTATTCATTGATGAGTAAACTGTTTAACAGTAGAATGTTAGTTACTAAGTTTGAGTTATAAAACCAACAAAGTTTGTGTTTGTAATGTTTTATGCTAAAAATGCAAGAAAAAGCAGCCAAGCTAGAGTTTTCACTGAGTAATACCTTAAACCTCCTGTAATGAAGGCCCATAGAGTATATACAAATAACCCCTTAAGGACATACAGAGTTTCAGCTACATGGCTTGTGAATGCCCATGACTTTTTTCTTTTCAAGCCAAACTGCACCAGCTGTGTTCATCTGCTTTCAAGACAGCTGAAAAAAATCAGACCCCATACCAACAAAAATAAAATACAGAATTTTTTTTTCAGAGTTGTAATCCCCCTGCATCCAACCTCCACTACATGTCTAACTTCAAGTTCACACTACAGCAGGGCAAAGGACAATGTTCTTATCCACAACTGTTCAGCAGTCTCACTCTAGAACACACAAAGCAACTGACAAAACAAGGAATCTGCAGAGAGTAATAGGCAGTTTTTTTAACATTTGGATCCTTCAGCCAAGTCTTCCCTGTGGTATATTAAGATGGAATTCTGAATTTGTTTGATTTATGACCCAGGCACTGAGAAGCTAGCAAGGGAGAGTGGGTGGGAACTGCTAAAGCCAACTTTTTTATCTGGTGTATGTATGGGGCGGGGTCTGCTGTGCTACAGTTTTAGAATCTACTGGAAAGAAGGATGTACAGTGTACAGCACTGTGGGCTGGAGATATATGCACATGACTTTACCAAACCAACCAGGTTTGTGAGGTAGTCTACATTACATGCACAGGTGGGAGGGCATGCACTAGAAGTGATAGTAGGGCACTCCTACTGGAGAATCACAGCTCTTCAACCTTCCATCCCTGGTAACCTTCATTACATGCTCAGGTGGGAGGGCATGCACTGGAAGTGATAGCAGGGCACTTCTGTTGGAGAATTAAAGCTCTTCAATCTTCCATCCCCAAAACATGGAAAAATTGCCTCTAATAATATGGAACAAATGGGCAAAATGTGTAAAACAAACTAACAGCTTTTTAACAACTTCAACGTGATGGTTAATATATGTCGTTTTATGCTTATAAAATGTTGTTTTGATGAACTAATATGATTCAGTATTATTTACCAGGGATATTAATTAGAAAAGTTCTTCAAACTGAATGTATAACAGACTCTTTCAGTGTGGAACAATGAGGAACATAGATGTTTTAAGGCTCAAAATGAGGGTAATTTCTTATAATGAGGTTTACTTCAGAGGTAAGATGTACATGTCAATAGCCAGGGTTATGACAATACTAAGAACAATTCCTTAATAGCTACCAGGATGTCAGTTTCCCGTCCTAATGACTGACTCCGTCCCTTCTTAATGGGAAATGAATGGGTGCGAATGGGAAGGAAGAGGTTAGGCTGATGAGTGGCAGACTCAGGGCTGACCAAAAAAAAAAAAGTTCCAAAGGCAGTCGTAATTGACAGGATGGGAGCATTCATACCAGAGGGAGATAGTTTGCATGATGGAGTTCGACTGTGTTTTACTCTGCTGTGACAAGATTACTTTTGTTTGAACTTTTTACATTCATTACCAAAGTAGAATATTTGCTGTGGGCTGTTATTATTTATACTCAGAGGTTTAAGGCTTTGTCCAATCAGATTACTTATTTTCTTATATACAGATTTATTTATAGATAGATATGGATATAGTATGAATGTATGTGTATGTATACATATATAAACAAATGCAGACCTGTAAATGCACATGGCGTGTGTGTATAAGCAGAATTTTCTATATAAATCTGTATTTTGAATTACTCTGATTTTTTACCTATCATTTATTTTCTCTTATACTTTGAATCTATATTTATGTCATCCGTGAAAGGATTTCTGTAAAGATATTAGTAATATTTTAACTTTTCATGTGGTGTACTTTGTGAATATCACATTTATCTCACAGCTGGTGAAAGTCTCACTATAGCCATCCACACAGCAGGTGGTGATCGTGTCATTCAGAAATAATTTGCAGATTCAACCTCAGCAGTATTAGTAGGTGCATTTAAATTTTGCATATTTAAAAAAAAATAAATTACTACGACCCAGAATCACTGACTACAGCACTACATACTGAGTAGCTGCTCATTTATGGCTAACTTTTTCAGTTTTTACATACTGCAAAAAAAAGGTTACAATGCCTATTTTACAAGATATGTTAATACTTTGCATAGTACGGTAAAATGTTAGTATTGGATGTCTACACATTTAGAAAAGATTATAAATTAGCTAGAGTTATTATAGCACAAAAATCATGTTTTCAATTTTCTTCCAATAATTTCAGATAACTTTAAAGTGAAAAGAGGTAGCATAATAAAGCAGTTTGATCAGAAAAGATTATGAGATCAGGACATAAATATCTGCAAAATAAGTTGTGGTTTGTTTAGAATGGCTTTTAGTGTAGGAGCCGGATTTATAAATATTGTACTCGTACAGAATAGAACTATAATTCATGAACATTAGGAAACCATCAGTTTAAGACAGGAAAGCTTACGTATGTTAAGTGTGTGCACCATGCCTTATGCTTATAACTGATCCGCTCCATATCATTTCATTCCAAGCCGTACAGGAGTAAGCGTGAAGGCATTAACTTAAAGTTAGAGGAACATGCCAAGGTTTCTTCATGCACTGTGTTCATTCCAGAGTTAGGGTATACAACTAAGATCTGAGTCATTGACACTGCTGACTTTCCATTGTGTTGTGTTATCCATTCTAGAGTTAGGGAATACAACTAAGATCTGAGTAATTGATACTGCTGACATTCCATTGTGTTGTGGTATCCATTCTAGAGTTAGGGAATACAACTAAGATGTGAGTCATTGACACTGCTGACATTCCATTGTGTTGCGGTATCCATTCTAGACTTAGGGAATACAACTAAGATCTGAGTCATTGACACTGCTGACATTCCATTGTGTTGTGCTATCCATTCTAGAGTTAGGGAATACAACTAAGATCTGAGTCATTGACACTGCTGACATTCCATTGTGTTGTGGTA
The DNA here is from genome assembly GCF_019279795.1 of Protopterus annectens. Classification (NCBI taxonomy): domain Eukaryota; kingdom Metazoa; phylum Chordata; order Ceratodontiformes; family Protopteridae; genus Protopterus; species Protopterus annectens. The sequence goes on along the minus strand of NC_056747.1, from coordinate 457,760,582 downwards.
TCCATTCTAGAGTTAGGGAATACAATTAATGTGCAAATCATTGACACCCAGTGTGTAGTGATAAGTTTGTTTCACAGAACAGTCATGCCCTACAGATTACTGCACTATTTAGCAACCTCGAAAAATAACATCACTCTGTCCAATGTATAGATGGCACTCCTCCCCACCAGTCATTGTCGAACATAATACAACGTCTCTGTACAGTACCTGGGTATTGCAATAATTCATCCCAGTTTTAGCAGATTGTTCCCACTGGAAATCTTACCTCCTTACAAGGACAAGTTGATCAAAGATGACTGTCTTCTTCACCTAATTTGAGGGTTGAATTTGCTTCTTTCATAGGTGTGCAGAGTTTATTTTAAGTTGTGAAGATTTTGGGGGAGAGTTGTTTGTAAATAAATTACTTTTTTGGAGTGGCAGTTTCATGGATATTGTCTTTGGGTAATTTGTTTTCTCAGAACTGCACTGTGGCCATGCCCACTGCATTATGGTCCACATTCGAGGAAACACAAAATACTGGGTGTGTGAACCTGATTGACTTTTTTGAATCAGTCTCCAGAGCCATGGACAAGGGTAAGGTGGTCCACACAGCCTATCTAGACCTTGCCAAGGCCTTTGACACCATCCCCCACTCAGGAATCATAGATAAACTTACTAAGTTGGGCATTAATCCCTATGTCACCCAATGGGTTGCTAAATGGCTTACTGATAGAACCCATACTATAAAAGTAGCTGACTCCAAATCCAGCTCCAGACAAGTGACAAGTGGAGTGCCTCAGGGTTCAGTCCTGGGGCCGCTCTTGTTTGGCATTTACTTCTCTGAAGTACAGGTCAACACTAAGGGACTCTGGCTAACAAAGTTTGCAGATGACTGCAAACTGGGAGCCATTATTGAATCCCCAAATGATGTGGATACTCTAGAAAAGGGCCTTACAGAAACAGATGCTTGGTGCCAGAGCCATGGGCTCAAGCTCAATGCCAAGAAATGTATTGTTATCCCCTTTGGGAAAAAACATGTATCCATGAATTACCATATAGGTGGCAGTACACTAAACACAGAAAGTGTGATAAGAGACTTGGGGACACAGGTGGACAGTGGTCTCACCTTCGATAACCACATCGCCACAACAGTCAGGAAATCCTTCTATGTGGCACACCTCATCACGAAGGGCTTTTCATCCAGAAAAAGGAAGTCATTGTCCCACTGTACTCATCCCTCATTAGACCCATTATAGAATACAACGCCCCATTTGGTATGTACCTCTCAAGACATCTGCAACAACTGGAAAGGCCTCAGAAATACCTCACTAAAAGAATCACAGGCCTAAAGCAGATGCCCTACGCTGACCGCCTTAAAAAACTCCAGCTATACTCTGTCGAATATCGTCTACTCAGAGGCGATCTCTGCTTAACATACAAGGCCATGTCAAACCCAGAGCTGTTGGACATGCTACACTTAAAGAAATCCCAATCCCTCAGAGCTACACGCTCCAGGGATCTAAACCTTGTCATCACAATAAACAAAACATGCTGGAGGGATAGGTTCCTGACCCAGAGACTCCCCAGACTCTGGAATAGATTGCCCATACATGTCAAGCAGAGTGCCTCTTTGGACCTCTTCAAAAGGAACCTTGACGATTGGATGGGAGAAAGGAAATTCACCCCAGGGATCACGTCAGTCTCCCTGCTAGACAGGGGTCCAGGAAAGTAAATAATGTGGGAAGAAATAGCCAGGGAATTGTTATGGCTAGGCTTGTATAGGCCCTAGGGCTGATAGCCTAGTACCAACCTATGAACCTATGAACCTATGAGAGCACTTACCGTAGCAGTAGATACATAAATTACAAGTTCATTGCTGCTGGCAGTCAAATATAGGATTTGAAAGTAAGCCAGATGCAGACGTCAGCCTTTTGAGTAGATTGTTTCAGTGTAACAGGTGATGCTTGTGCTTGGGCACTTTGTTGAACCAGGGCTGTTATAGGGCAGATCGGATATAAAAGAAAGCACGCCATGTAGCTTACACTGTTCTGTTTCTGTGCTCAAGAGAAGACAAAACAGTAAGACTGGATCAACAAATGCCTTTGTGGAAGTGTAAAGGAGCCATAGAAGAAAAACTGCATTTACAAATATTTGTGTATAACCTTATAAGGACAGTAAATGAGCAACAAAAATACCACCCTGTAAAAAGGCAGATAGAACTTCTTCAAACCTTTTTTTTAAGACAGCTGTTATAAAGAATAACATTGTCTTTAAACCTTTTTTTATAACAGCTGTTATAAAGAACTATATATTAAGAGTTTAAGATGATGGTCAAACCATCAGTGTGTATTTACTAACTAAATCAATGTGTGAACAGTATCTGGAGAATGTGTGATGGGAGGTTACCCTGAAGCAGTGATTCTTTTACTTTTGCATCTACATTTATGGTATATACCATCACACAGCTATACTACACTGTTGTAGATCATAAGGATCATTGCTGCAGGAGATAGTGAGTTTGATGTAGAAGAGTACTGCAGTGAGTACACTTTTTACATCATAAATGTTCATTTGTTTTAAAGCGTCCCTGCAGGGTGACAGAAATGTATCCTATTCTACCTCTAGATCTGATATGTAGTTTGTAATGCTGGACAGTTTGTGGATGACTCTGAGCTAAAGCATCTTTGAAGATTGCTGCTATTGCAGCTGCAGACCTTGAAGAGTAAGTGTTAACTTTCTCTGTCAAAGTTTTGCTGTACTTACTATAACATAGATCACTGCTTGCTAACCACTTTGAAGGTGTCTTTTTGGTTACAGGGCATCACTGACTCCCTTTCTTAAAGGGACAGACCACTGGTTCCACTATGTGATGAGTTTAGTCATTTGTAATCGCTCCCTGAGAGTTCTGTAAACATTGTTCAATGCAAAATTCTTTTGCTTGTGTTTTCTTGGTTGGGGAAGAAACAAGTAGTTGATACTTTAGACATGAAGAAGAGATTTGTTTGTAAAAGACTATATGATATGCGCACATTAAAGTCTACAGTTCAGAAATTCTTCTGTCTGAGGAAACTGCCACTAAACTAAAAGTGCATTCCAAGATAAATGTTTAAGGTGATTTGAACTGATAGGCTCGAAACAGTAATCCAAGAGGGTCTATCATACTAGGAAGTACTCGGGTATTATTATCTGAGAGAGTCTTTTTAGTGCTATATACAGAATATATATATTGGGCCTATTGTAGCCTTTAGCAGCTGAAACACCTTTGTGCCTGAAGGATCTTTTCCCTTACTCACCATTCAGTTATTCCATTCATGTCTTTAGATCTCCAGGATACTTTCCCTCATGTAAAGATAAAATGGAGGCAGTTCTTTAATTTCATGTCATTATCGGTTTTGAGCTTTTCCCTTCAGACACATTCCAACCCCCAGTAGTGTTCATGAAGTATATGACAGAGATAGCAGTTCATCTGAGGCTTCAGCACACTGGGATGTTCTGTACCTAGGCAGCTATCTCCAGGTAGTTGCTTCAAGAGACAGCCTTTTTATTAGATAAAGACCACCTGCTTCATGTGTTTCACTCATTAGGGATTTCAGTCAACCTTTCAAAGCTTTGGCTTCTGTCTGTTCACTTACTGTGTGCTACAGACTGATGTTCTTCGTCTCACATTGCTGCAGTCATAACCTGTGGGTAGTCCGCTGTCCTCGATCGGCCCGAATACCAAAGAGCTGGGCTGGCGTCGGTCATTGTCGCCTGGAGCTGACATCAGTACGTAGTAGTACTTAAGCGCATGACCGACGCCATATCCTCAGTCTTTCTTGCCGCGTGGTCCGAAGCAGAAGCAGCGTTTGCAAGTGCCGTTCGGCGTTCTGAAATTGTCATTTATCGAGTTTCAGACCGAAGACCAAGTTGGGCTAAGTACCCCGTTGGGGAAATCTTTGTCTTTTCTTGCCTCAGTTTTCCAGATGTCAGAAAAAGTTAATAATTGCATTTCTTGTGGGAAACAGATACCTCATAGGGATTATCATTCTTTCTGTATTCCTTGCTTGGGGCCTGAGCACAACGTGGTCGGGTGTCGCTTTTGTGCTAGATTTAATAAGCGCACCATTAAAAGGAGATTAGACTGTGCCAGGCTTGTTTTTGGTAAAAGGTGTAACTATAACATGCCGTCGGATCCTCCGCCCGCTACCGCTAAAAAGCGTAAAGATAAATCTTTGAAGTCTAAACCGGATGAGTCATCCGTTGCGGACGCCGGTTCTACGGAGCCTCCGGTTGAATCTGTGGATCCTGCCGAGGGTTCGGCTGAATCCCAGGGGGAACCTTTACTTTTGCAGGAGTTGGCCTCTCAGGATTTAGGCCCGGCTGAGGGTGCTTCTCAGGTGTCTGTAGTTCCATCTTTACAGAAGGTTATTAGGCCTTCTACTTCAGTGGCTAAAGGCCATGCTAAGGCCAAACCTTGTCTTGTTGGCCCTGGTCATGGTTCTAGCTGTCCAGCCCCTGTTCCTAAAAAACATATGTTGAAAATGGCGGAGGACTTGATTACTTTGATCAGGGGTTCTATGCCCCCCCCCAGAGAAAAGGCCTAGGGTGGAGGCAGATTTGGAGGGAATGGATCATTCCTCTGACTGCTCTGATTCCTCAGCTGAGGAAATTCAGGAATTCCCTTCTTATTCAGACTCGGATGCAGAAGATTCCTGTCCTTCTGCTTCTCCTCCAGAGGATTTTTCTTTTTCTGAGACTTTACATTCCATGAGGGAACATTTTAAGTGGGAAGGCCAGGATTTTTCAGATTCTCGGAAGAGGCTTAGGGAATTTTTGTTTCTGCCACAACATAGGCCCTTGGCTATTCCTCCTGTCTTAGATGTTGTTCAGGATGTTTTTTCTGAATCTTCCCTTAATCCTGATTCTTTGCCTCCTGCCCCTGTTAAGCCAGACAGATATTATAGAGTTCCAGAAGCACATAAGTATTTGTACAAGAGTCCTAGAGCTGATCCGGAAACTATTATTCAAGGTCCGAAGGGTATTAGGGCTTCTGTGGTTAAGAATCCAGTTCCTTTGGATAAAGATTCTAGAGCTTTAGATAGGTGGGGGGAAAAAGTGTACACCTCCTCTACGTTAGCTATGAGGGTGTTGAATTGCCAATTTCATATGCTGAAGAATCAGAACTTTTTGTTGGGTCAATTGAAATCTAAGGTGGATGCTTTATCTGAGGGTATAGAGTGTAAGGAGCTCCAGGAGTTGGTTCATGCATCAGATCAAGTTGGCAAGCATTCTTTACAGTGTGGTTTTGATGCTCTTCAGGCTACATCCAGGGTGGCTGCTTCAGGTTCAGTTATTCGTAGACATGCCTGGCTTAAGGATCAAAATTTGTCAGAGCATGTTAAGGCTCAGATTTTGGATGCTCCTCTTCAATCGGAAGTACTTTTTGGTCCTCCTGTGGAATCAGTTTTGAAAAAGATGGAAGATAAGGCTAAGTCTATGCAGGCGGTCAAAGATTTTATGCAGGTGCAGCCCCCTAAGTTTAGTAGGAATTGGCCTGCTAGAGGATGGTCTTATCCTTCTTCGGATTATCAGTCTAAGGGCAGGTCTAGACGTGGTAGAGGCAGAGCTCACTCTCAGGGTTCTTTCAGACCTAGGACTTGGAGTTCTCCTGCACAGTCTTCTGGTGAGGGCAGGGGTCAGCCCTTTCGTAAACAGACCCAATGACCTGTATCTTCTGCTGCCAGACCCTTCTTTACTGGCAGCTCCTCTAGGAGGAAAGTTGGGACTTTTCAAACAAAACTGGCATTTGGTCACCCAGGACAAATGGGTGTTGGATATAATAAATCACGGATACAAGTTTTATTTTCACACTTTTCCTCCTTTCAAAGGCATGCCGGATGTGCCTCCTCAGCAAAGGATGGAGGCTCAGGAGCAAATTTCTTTACTTTTGCAGATGGGGGCAATTCAGGTGGTCCCTCCGTCAGAAGTAGGCCTAGGTTTTTATTCCGTCTATTCCTAGTGCCAAAGAAAGGAAACACTTGGAGGCCAATTCTGGATTTGTCCATTCTCAATACCTACCTAGACATTCCAAAGTTCAAGATGTTAACATTACAACAACTTCTGCCTATGCTAGGCAAAGATCACTGGATGGTAACCCTGGATCTCAAAGAGGCCTATCTTCACATCCCTATCAGACCCAGCTGCAGGAGATTCCTGAGATTCGGCTGGTACTTCTCTTATCAGTTCTCTGCATTGCCCTTTGGTTTATCTACTGCGCCCAGAGTATTCACAAAAGTTCTGGCTCCTGTAATTGCCTTCCTCAGACAGAGAGGAATACAAATTTATCCTTATCTGGACGATTGCCTGATTCTTGCTCAAAACAAGGACAAGTTACTACAACATCTCCAGTATGTAATGGCAGTTTTAAGGTGCCTAGGGTATTCTGTGAACGAAATAAAGTCCAGTCTAGTGCCCTCTCAGGACATGTGCTTTCTGGGTGTGAGACTGAATACAGCTTCTCAGATGGCATTTCTGACCCCGGACAAACAAAGAACTCTTCATCTATACTTCCAGCAGTTATCAGTAATGTCCAGGCTGACTGCAAGGACAGTCCTTCAAGCCTTGGGGTTCATGGCATCTTGCATTCTAGTACTTCCCAATGCCAAACTGCATATGAGGAAGCTACAATGGTATCTCAAAAGTGTGTGGACTCAACACTGCCACGGTTTGGACACTGTCATTCGGATTATACCTTGCATCCAGAAGGAATTCTTGTGGTGGGCTCAGGAATGTCACCTAAACAAGGGACTCTCTGTGATCCGACCAGAGGCGAGTCAGATCCTAACGATGGATGCCTCGGACTTGGCTTGGGGAGCACACTTCAATGGAAAATGGATACAAGACACGTGGCCTCCCAAACTACTACATTTGCATATCAACATGAAGGAGATGTTAGCAGTCCAATTTGCCTTGATGGCCTTCAAGGACCTACTTCAGCCGGGACAGGTGTTGATTCAAACAGACAACACAACAGTCATGTGGTACATCAACAAGCAGGGGGGAACCCATTCCTACCCTCTTTGCAGACAAGCAATGATTTTGTGGGATACTGCTCTGAGTTTGCACATCAGTCTTCAAGCACGGTTTCTGCCAGGAGCACAGAACTCCCTAGCAGATGTATTAAGCAGGCAAATTGTGGATCCCCACGAGTGGAAACTGGACCCTCAGGTATTCAAACAGTTGACCGTGGCTTGGGGAGCTCCAGACATAGATCTGTTTGCTTCTCCACTGAATTTCCAACTGCCAAAATTTTGCACAAAGATGTTCCACCCAAATGCTTGGAAAGTGGATGCTCTGTCTTTCAGTTGGAACAACCTTCATGTTTTTGCTTTTCCCCCTCTGCCTCTTCTTCCCAAGGTACTCTTGAAAGTCAGGCGGGACAAGCCTTGCATGATTCTAATAGCACCAGATTGGCCTCGTCAGCATTGGTATCCTCTGCTGAGGAGTTTAATTCAGGAGCCTCCTTGGCCTTTGCCACAGGTTCCTCATATGTTGTCCCAGTCAAACAATCATTTTCTCAATGTTCGGGTGCAGTCCCTGCATCTAACAGCCTGGCGTATTCTGTAATGGAGCCGGTGGGGTCTCAGCTTCCTCAACAGGTTTTAGATGTCATTTTGGAAGCCAGGCCTAGTACTAGAAAAGTTTATGCTGATAAATGGAAGAGATTTTTTCTTTGGAGCACAGCAAAGGGCTTTGATGTTTCAGTGCCTAATTTGAGTTTTGCACTACAGTATCTTACTGAATTACTGGACAAGGGTTTGTCATTCTCTTCTGTGAAGGTTCATGCTGCAGCCATTTCTGCTCACTATGATTGTGACCCTCCTTTATTTTCTCACCCTTTGTTCAAACAATTTCTTAGAGGGGCAAAGAATATAAGACCCCACGTAGAGCTCCTACTCCTTCCTGGGATCTCAATTTTGTGTTGGAGAAGCTTACTTTACCTCCTTTTGAACCTGCAGCTTCGTCTGAATTGAAGTTTTTGTCTTGGAAGACTGCTTTTTTGTTGGCCATTACTTCTGCTAGGAGGGTATCTGAATTGCAGGCACTCATGGCAGTTGAACCCTTTCTGATATTCCATAAGGATAGAGTTTCTTTGCGAACTAACCCTACTTTTATGCCTAAAGTGATTTCTAATGTGGCCTTGAACCAGTCTATTCATTTGCCTACTTTTTATGCTGATCCCCAAAATAAGGGGGGAAAAGTCTTGCATTCTTTGGATATCCACAGACAGTTACGTTATTATTTGAGCAGAACTAAAGAGTTCAGACAGACTCAACAGTTATTTGTTTCTTTTGCTTTGGGTTCACAAGGGAAAGCTGTTTCAAAGCAGACTATTTCTAAGTGGATTGGTCAATGTATTGCTTTTGTTATTCTCATCATGGGAAGGATGTTCCTGCTGGGTTCAGGCCTCATTCTACTAGGGCTACTGCCACATCTACTGCTTTTTTGAGGGGGGTAGCTACTAAGGATATTTTGGAGGCAGCTACTTGGAGTTCAGTACACACTTTTACTAAGCATTACCATCTCCCTCTTTATTCCAAGTCCAGGGCTGGGTTTGCCACTGCAGTTTTACAGGGCATGTTAGCAGCTCCTAATGCTATTTAGTTTGCCAGCCTCCCTTTTCCTTTGCTTTGGGATTCTACCCACAGGTTATGACTGCAGCAATGTGAGACGAAGAACATAGTACAGTTTTGTTCCTACCATAAATGTAGATGTTCGAGGATCTACATTGCTGCAGTCCTATTATCCTCCCTCCTTCCCCTCTATAGTTTGTGGTTGCTGTGTTTTTTTGGGATAATCTTTATTTCCACACTGGTAGTTGTTGGGTGTTTACTATTTTGGCTCTGGCCTTCTTTCATTCTTAGGCCTTCTGACATCTGGGGCAAGAAAGACTGAGGATATGGCGTTGGTCATGCGCTTAAGTACTACTACGTACTGACGTCAGCTCCAGGCGACAATGACCGACGCCAGCCCAGCTCTTTGGTATTCGGGCCAATCGAGGACAGCGGACTACCCACAGGTTATGACTGCAGCAATGTAGATCCTCGAACATCTACATTTATGGTAGGTACAAAACTGTACTTTCTCTTGCTACCAAGCAGTATTGGACATTTTACTAGTAGTGAAGATTAAAGACATTTTGAGAGCAGTACATCTACTTTTGCTAGAGTCTCTTCTGAGGGCCATCATCTGTCTCAGATCCTTAGGACTGATGGCACTATTCATCATAATGCTGCTTTATTCCACATATGACATGACAGTCCCTCAGGGGACTCTCATATTGAGCTAATTTTATGGAAAACATCACATGAATGCTATGATCAAGCTGGCAAAGATCTACCAGATTATTGGAGAGGAATGTTTTTCCAGCCCACCTAGTACTGGGAGTTACTCCAGAAACTCTAGTGGCCACTGTCAGGGTATAAGTGCCTTATCTGCTCTTAAATTGGAGTATACTGTTAAGGATGAATGGCTCAGAGCATAAAGACAAACCAGAAATCTCACTTGTAGATTGATATCCTGGAGACAAGAACCGTACTTCTGTCTGTCCAAACTTTCCAGGAATTTCTTCCGTAAGGTCAAATCTTAATTTATTTGATTAACAAGGTAGCTGTATGGTATATCACCAAGCATGCAAGGGCTGACTTGTTCCTGTCACATATTCCAAGAAGCAGTGAGAGTACTAGAATAGTCCTTCAAGAATAATCAGTTTGGGGGCGTGGCCAAGGATGAACACAGGATAGCAGCAGATTTCTTCAGCTCCACCAATTTCATTACACTGATAGGAATTAATTACTTAAAAAATTAATTTTTGAAGTAATTTTCTTTCTAAATATGTTTGTTTTATATAGTTCTTGAACTATATCTAAAAAAGAAAGGAAATTTTAACAATATTCCAGTCAGAAATTACTTTGGAAATTTTCCTGTCAGTTTATCAGTCTGAAGTGAGTTCCAGTAAGACAAATTCTCAAGACTCCAGCATCAAGAAAGAACTTCAGTCTCTGATAACTATAATCCAGCAACTTACTGCTAAGATGGATAAAATGGATACTAAAATTGATACCTTCATAGAAAAAACTACAAAACAAATAGACTTGTTACATATAGACCTGCAACAACAGAAGATCCAGATGACAGGCATAGAAGAAGCTGTGAATGACATGGAAAATAGAATCCAAGAAGAGGAAATCAACATTGAGTTTCTGCTGAAACAAAATACACATTTACAAACAAAGCTGGATGACTTGGAAAATAGATCTAGGCGCAATAACATTAGGATTTTTGGACTGCCAGAAAATATTGAAGGTAACAATATTACTTCTTTTTAACAACATGGCTCCCTAAAACTTTAGACTTACCAGAAGCATTCTCTTTTGGTATCGAAGAGCACATAGATCTATAGCTAATACTAACTCTAACAAAAACTATCCTAGATCAGTTATAGTTAGATTTCTATCATCTTTTGATAAAGAGATGGTTCTTAAATCTGCTTGGGCTAAAGCTCCTGTTAAGATTAATGAGACAACTGTGCGTTTTGACAATGACTATTCTTCCTTGGTAATAGCTAAAAGAAAAGTTTTTCTGCCACTAATAAGGGAGCTTAAAAAAGCACAGTTTAAAACATACCTTCTGTTTCCTGCCAAGCTAAAATCTTTTCCTTCCTGATGGTCCTAAATTTTTTGATGACTTAGACTCTGCTTTACTGTTTATCAAAAAAAAATAAGATTTTGGATAAAATAGAGGAAATGGAATGGGCTAGTCCTTCATTAAAGAGACTAGCAACTGAAACTTCGTGGAAGACTTCAGAGAAGAAGAAGAAGAAGAGACTAAAAAACAACAAATGATTTGTTCTATGTTTTTTTTTTTCTTTTTTTTTTCTCTCATCATTTTACTTCATTATTAATCTTTTTAAATATAGTTCCTGCATTTCCAGAAAGCCACAAATATTCTGAAAAAGATTTAATCAAAGTTATTCTCTGTGTGCAAAGAAATGTTTTGTTTCATAACCAGTCAAAATATCAGAGGAACTAATAACAAGCTATTATTCAATTTGTTTCTCTTTCTGAAAAAGAGAAGTAAGGTCAGTAATTTGATACATTTTTTTCTCTTTTTCTCCTTTTCTTCTTTTCTTTGTTTAAACAATGACATTCTATTTAGATTATGTAGTGGGTAAAGGGTGGGGAGGGCAGGAGAGAAGAGTAATGAAAATATGATAAATGGAATAATAACATATTTATTCCTTGTAAAAAGTTTATATGTTCTTCAAATGCTATTCCTAATTATACTTTCTTGATTATACTGCTTATGCTTGTTTGTAAATAATCTGTCATGCTTTAACTAATAATAATTAGAACTAAATAATAGTAAATAATATGTTTTATTTTTAACTCTATTAATATAAACAGTAAGTAATATTCCATTGTATATACTTCTTATAGCTTTCTCTTACATTTTTATTTTTATTTCTGCTTTACACTCTTTTATTTTCTACTCTCTTTTTCTTTTCTTTATTCTTTCTCTTTATTTATTTTTTTTCATATTAATATATAGAAATGCTTTTGATCATATAGACACAGTAAATAATAAGATTTGCATAAAAATTGAGTTGGGACAAAAATATTGAGTTTTATTACTTATTAATAACTTTGGGCTTAATTTCACTTACATAGAGGCTGTAATAACCTGTAAAATACATCGCAAAGGTTTTGTCATGTTTAGATGCATTTACACTGCTAAATGAATGTTTGTCACTAGTTTTTAACAAGTTTCCCGCCAAAATGTTAAGGGAGACAATCTGGGATGTGGGCTACCTCATGAACAGTGTCCTTGAGTTGTTTTAAAAGCTTCAACTCTCAGAATTCTCACAGAGAAGCTGAAAGCAGTCAATTTGACCTTTGACCCAGATATCACACTGACACATCGCAGATTCAGGAAGAACACTCTACCAGGAAGTAGAACTGATGCAAATGCGACTATGTGAAGGAAAATGAACTCTTTAACATTTAAATGTGAGTTATTTTATATAATTACTTAAATATCTATGTTATAATTCATAAAATATGTCAGTTATAATGATTTTAAATGATGCAGTTTCTTGTAGTAAGTAAATGTCTTATTTTAGAAGGCATAGAAAATGAAACATTTATTCAAGTGTTTTTGAAAATCTACTTGACTGCAGCATACTAATCTGTGTTAAAACTTATGTTCCAAACATATACATTACTATAACTCATTTAATTCATCTGATTGACAAGCATAAATAACTTTATAACTCTATTCTGGAAGAAATTGTCATGTGATATATTTTAAAGCAGTAGTATAGACATACAAAATACAGATGGCTTTTTTTTACAATAATGCAAGTGTTTCTGAGAATTTGCATAACTATGCAGTATGATTTATAACAATTTCTATAAATATAATATTTTATTCTATTGACAATAATGAATATGAGTAAAATGCTCATATACAAGCAATTCAAGGCTTTTTTGGAAGCTGTTGACTGCATTTACATGACAGAAAATAGATGCATCTTAATATATGTAATGTCTGAACCATATTAGCCAAAGTTTTTGATTTAAATGAATGTTAGAACTTATTTTTACATACTTTGAATAAATTAATATGTAAATATGCCTTCCTTTTTTCTCTCTCTCTTCTTTCACTCTCTCTCCTCTTTCACATCTTTTATTTCTCTCTCCTCTAGGTTCCTAATATCAAGATTATTTGAATGCTATTTGAATACAAGTGTATTATATTACATAGATGTATATAGTAGTATGAATAGTTTAAAAAAAAAAGTTTATTTTAGTTTATATGATGCTGTTTTATCAAATGTGTAGTCTTGCCTTGCTAGATAATTGAATTGAAAGCTGTTAATTTAAGTTAAATATAACCAGTATTAAATTGATAAGGTGGTAGCTGAGGTACTGCTGCTTAGAGAAGGGGTTAACTTGAGTGGTAAATACAACTCTAAGATGGAGTTTTAACTCCAGGCTGGATGCAAGGTTTAATCCTTACATTATTTTCACTTGTTCATTGTTATATGTATATAGTTTTGACATTCACAATATATTTTGTACACTCATTGTCACTACAAACAAAATTGAATCCTATACAAAATCCCATAAGAGATTCAATAAATACAGCTATATTTAATGGTACACCTAAAGGAGGAGATGTAACATTACTTATGTTGTTATTTGTTATTTTGATCATAAGATTCTTAAGTTTTAAAAATGCCAAATGACATCTTTAAAAGGAATTTCTTTAAACATTAATGGATTGAATAATCCGTGTAAAAGGGCAAGCCTAATAAGATACATTAATTTACATAAGGCCAACTTAGTCTTCCTGCAAGAAACCCATCTCTTGAAAAAGATATTGCTAAACTAGCCACAAACAAATATACAGTATTGGTTAGTTCAGAGCACACTCAGAAAAAAGAGGAGTGGCTATTTTATGGAATAAAAGTATGCCCATTCCTAAAACCATTAAGTCTTATCAGGATGACAAAGGAATGTTCTGTATGGTTACAATACAAATTAATGGGAAGACTTACACTTTAATTAATGTATATTGGATACCTGGAATTGGTATTAATACAGTGAAACATCATCTTGATAAGATCATATCATTCTCTATAGGAGATATTATTTTAGCTGGTGACTTTAATTATATACTACATGAAAGTGATACTACCACTATAGGAAAAAGAAGAATTACATCTAATGCAAAACATTTAAATGATTTTGCTAATTCTTATCATTTGAATGATATCAATAATCAGATAGATTCAAAATCATTACCATACACCTTTTTTCTAACAGATACAAAACTTATTCAAAAATAGATAGGGTCTTTATTTCTAACCAGATGGTAACAGATTTAATTAATTCCAAAATCATTTCATGTCCTATATCTGATCATAATTCAATTGTTTTTGAATTCATGATAAAAATACTCATAATGTTCAGATCAAAAGGATACCAGCATACTTAACTCAACTAAAAGACTATAAAGAATATATACTTTCAGAAGTAAAACATTTTTAGACATAAATAATACTCCTGAAGTCTCCATTGTCTATGTTTGGGATGCCTTAAAATCATATCTATATGGACAAAGTATCAGATGGTATAATAATAAAAGGAAATCTTGGGATAAGGAATTGTTAGATATTCAAAGTAAATTAGACTCTTCTAAACATAATAATAAAGAAAATATTATGGACAAGAAAGTTATTGAAGAAATAAACAAACTAAATGAGAAATACAAAGAAATTTTAACTCATAAAGTTAAAATAACTTTAGAGAAATACAAGTTTTTGTCTTATTCAATAAGCCCCAAATACTTACATAGACTTAAAAATAAAACAAAAAGGTTGAATAAACAAAACCATATCAAAGAAATCTTTTCTCTAAGGAAAAAGAAGAATGTTTCTAGTATACCAGAAATACTAGATGAATTTAGAAATCACTTTCACAAAATTAACCATAATAACATTAACATGGAACCTAAAGATAAAATAAAGGAGTTTATAACCACAAACATGAATAAAAAGCTTAATAAACAACAGATTAAACTATTGGACAAAAGTATTTCATATACAGAGGTTATTACACAAATAAATAAGCTTAAATCAAACAAAGCACCAGGTAATGATGGTATTATACCAGAGATATATAAAATCCTTTCTAAAAGTACATATTCTTTAATACATAAGGTTTTTATTTTGGCTCAAACTGAGTTAATAACCCCCCATCTTGGCAATATACATTTATTTTGCCAATTTTAAAACCTAATAAAGATCCAACTAGATGTACTTCATATCGGCCCATCTCATTACTTAATGTTGATTATAAAATGTTTATGAGTATTTTTGCTGATAGATTGAAGACAATCATCCCCGGCATTATAGATATAGATCAGACAGGCTTCATTGTAAATAGAAATACTTTTGATAATATAAGAAGAACTTTAACATTAATTGATTTTGCAAATAGGAAAAAGAAAGATTTAACACTTATTAGTCTTGATATAAGTTCAGCATTTGATTCAGTAAGTTGGGACTATCTGTTTACCTTACTGAAGTGCACAAACTTCTCAGATGCATTTGTAAATCTGATCATTTATACAAAGGAACATTGGCTTATATTAAGGTAGGAACATATGTTTCACAAAAAATACCCATTTTAAAGGTACAAAACAAGGATGTCCACTTTCTCCACTATTATTCACTTTAGTAATGGAGCCTTGGGCTAATTTGATCAGAAACAGTACTGACATAGAGGGTTTTGAAATAGATGAAAATATAACATCCAAAATTCAACTTTTTGCAGATGATGTTCTAATTACATCAGCAGGATCTAATTCTTCTATGCAGTCTCTATTTGATAAAATGATGAATTTTAAAAGTATTTCTGGTTTAATATTCAATGAAGAAAAAACTAAAATACTACCTATATATACACAAAAATATTCTCATTAGTGATTTTACTAAATATGTACCCAATTCAGGTCAGATAACTTATTTAGGTATAATACTATCTAAAGATATTAAATCTATTATATATAATAATTACAATACCTGTTTTCTTAATATACAAAATCTTTTTAATACCTGGAATAATATGTTTTTTACTATGGAGGAGAGACTTACAATTATTAAAATGATAATATTCCCCAAGATTTTATACTTAATACAATCAATAATACTTCCACCTACAAAAATAATTATCAAGAAACTGAATACACTAATGTTAAATTTCCTATGGCACCTAATAGACCTAGGATTGCATTAAAGAAACATACTAATAGCTGGTCTCAAGGGGGTATTTCTTTTTTTATTATATTCCCTATAATGTATACTCAGGGTATGCTTTTGTCATCTACTTCTGAAGGAACTCCTTTAGCTATAGATAATGATCTAAAGTACTGGTATCAGTTGATATCTGATAATAAAGTTAAAAATCTAGATTTCTTAAAACAAGAATTTGATCTAAGAGAAACTTGCTGGTTAGAGGTTCAGACCTTTAGACAACATCTCATTAATAAAATAGATCTAATGTGTATAACAGTTAAATAATCTATTCCAACACTGATTGATTACTTGATATTAAATTTACAACATAAAGTTTCTGATAAAGGTAAACTTTCATACATACATAAAATTATCAGACAAGAAACTTTTTACAGTGTAGATACATACTGGAATTATTTCACTTCTATTAATGGGGACCCACCAAATCAACAAGATAAACAATATATATTGGAATCTGCCTATAGAACTACGTCTTCCATTGTATGGAGACTTTATACATGGAAATTTTTACATAGATCTTTTTATACACCTTTGATGATGAATAAAATAAATAATAAAGATAATCTATGTAAGAGATGTAATGTAGAAATTAATGCTGACTGGGCTCATATGTTTTATGACTATATATTGAAAGAATACTGGAAGTCAATTAATGAATTTTTGCAGGCTCTTTTTACAGATAATTTCATTATTTCTAAATCTCTTATATTATTCAACACACCTGTAGCTCAAAGTGTTAAAAAGGTTAAGCTTCCCTTGTTATGGTCTATTCTAGCAGTGGCTAGGAAAATAATAACCAGAAATTGGATTTCAGATACACCTCCTTCGTTCAATGAATTTAAAAATGTTATGAATATAGTGTGCCATATGGAAATAAACACAATTAGGTCAAGAACAACTAGAAAAACATCTTATTATATTGTATGGGATAATTTACAAAATTTGTTAAAAAAATCCTAATTTCAATAGCATGGTATTTTAGTTTAATTAATTGATCTGATTGTAGTGGATGTCTTTGTAAATACTTTAGTTGTTTTGTTGAATGTTATAATCATATCTATTTTTAATTACTTGTATAAAATTGTTATGATATTTCTCTTGTATGTTAAAACACTAAACCTGTTTTGAAAAAAAAAAGAATAATCAGTTTGATAGCAATTCACATTGCAGTGTAGCCAATGGCTTAACAGATATATATATATATATATATATATATATATATAGAGAGAGAGAGAGAGAGAGAAATGAACCCATTCTTACTGATCTCCCAAGAATGGTCATCAAGCTTGTTAATGAACAAGAAGATTTTCAAGAAATGGAATGCACAGTTTTTGACCTCCTTGCCTGTCTGACCCACACCAAATTGTGTAATTGCTTTTACTTTTCTGGTTTCAGTCACCCAATTGCAGAACTTAGGATGCTTTTTAGAGACTCTTGCATCATAGTCTTTTCTTTTTTTTAACTTTCTGCTACATTTCTTAGGATAATGAAATTCATGTGGAAACACAGCATTCTGAGGCAACTGTCATTCTGATTGCACTGTTCTGGCATAGGCTAATTTGATCTCTCATATTGTAGCCCTTTTATTGAGTTGCTACGTTCTGACTAGTTCCACATCAGCGACTGTAAATCCACTCATCCAACAAAATTTGTCTAGCTCTCTTTGTTCTTAAACTGATGAATGGATAGTCTAGTTCCACTTATATCCCAGGCTACTGTCTTTTCTAATGACTGATTTTTAATGTTTAATCCTTGCAGGTGTTATATACCCCAAAATTAGCAAGGACAAATGGAAAAATTATTTTTTTGGTTTATGTCACTGCATAAAATCTAGACTCCGTTTTGGTCCCATTTCCAAAAGATGTAATGTTTCTTTCAGAAATGTTTGGTCCTGGCTTTACATTAAAATTCAACTGCTATTTGTGATTTCTGTTCTGCTAAGAAATCAGTGTTCCTGCCTTTCTCCTCACTTAGGTTCATAGGTTCATAGGTGTGTACTAGGCTAATGGCCCTGGGGCCTGTACAAGCCTAGCCCATAGGATTACCCTGACATCATGCCACCCGACCTTAGTTCCCAGTGCCTCTGTTGAGTAAAGCCACTGGAGTGATCCCTGGGGTGAATTTTCTATTTCCCATCCACTCATCAAGATTTCTCTTGAAGAGGGCCAGTGAGGTGCTCTGCTTGACATGTATGGGAAGTCTATTCCATAGCATGTGCAGTCTCTGGGTTATGAACCTGTCCTTCTGGCATGTTCTGTTGATTGTGGTAATGAGGTTGAGGTCTCTGGAGCATGTGGTGTGGAGGGATTGGGATTTCCTTAGATGTAACATTTCTAACAGAGATGGGTCATAGGTTCATAGGTTCATAGATTAGTACTAGTATAACTGCCCTTAAGGGCCACTTTAAGCCTAGCCAATGACCCCATGTGAGAATCAAACCCTGCACTTTGTGTCTGTAAGGTAAACACCTTAACCATTATGTCAACCTCCTACAGACATGGCTTTGTACGTCAAGCAGAGATCGCCTCTAAGTAGGCGATATGAGACAGAGAATAGTTGGAGTTTTTTTAGTCTGTTCATATAGGACAAATGTTTAAGGCCTAGGATCCTCTTTGTGAGGTACTTTTGCGGCCTCTGCAATTGTTGCAGGTGTGTAGTGAGGTACATACCAAATGGGGCATTGTACTCAATGACTAGTCTAATGAGGGAAGAGTAGAGGGAATCTTCCTGGATGCAAAACCCTTAGTAATGAAATGTGCCACATAGAAGGACTTTCTGACCACATGACAATGTGGTGGTCAGAAAAGATATTGCTGTCAGCCTGTGTTTCCAGATCTCTCGTAACTCAGTGGACTACCATCAGTGTGGTAATTCGTGGGAACCAGGTTTTTCCCAAAGGGGATGATGACACATTTTTTGGCATTGAGCTTAAGGCCATGGTTCTGACACTAGTTGTTGGTCTCAGTGAGGCCTTTCTGTAGGATGTCAGCATCACTCGGGGAGTTAATAATAGCTCCCAATTTGCAATCGTCTACGAACCTTGTCAGCCAGAGTCCCTTTTTGTTGGTCTGGACTTCAGAGAATTAGATACTAAACAGGAGAGGACCCAAGACCGAACCCTGTTGAACTCCACTCGTGACTGGTCGGCAGTCTGACTTGGAGTCAACTACTTTCACACTGTGGGTTCTACCTGTGAGCCAGTTTGCAACCCGCCTAGTGATATAGGGGTTGATGCCTAGCTTAGTGAGTTTTTCTATGATTCCTGAGTGGGGAATGGTATCAAAGGCCTTGGCCAGATCAAGGTAGGCTATATGAACCACCTTGCCTTCATCCACAGCTCTGGTGACTGACTCAAAGAAGTTGACCAAGTTGAGCAGGCATGATCTACCCTTCACAAAACCAAACTGTGTTGGATCCAGAGTTTGGAGATTCCCTATATCCTTGTTTATTAGGTCCGTGATGATGCATTCCATAGCTTTGCATATCAGACTCATCAGGCTAATGGTGCGATAGTTCCCAGGGTCTGTAGTCACTCCTCCTTTGTGGAGAGGGATGACTGTAGCAGTGTGCCATTTGGTAGGGACAAAGGCTGAGGTGAGGCTGTGATTGAAGACGGCACACAGGAGAGGGGCCAGTTCACTCTGTAGTTCATGTAGAACACAGCCAGAGATATTGTTAGATCCCATAGAAGCTGTATTCTTGGCCTTGGACATTGCTGTTTAACCTGTGCAGAAGTAATACTGGGTGCCTGGCAATCTACTGGTATTGTGACTGGTCCCTTGGGGGGAGGGGTAAAGTTGTCACTGAATCTGTCGGCCAGTATATTGGCAATATCTGTTGGCTCGGTATAGGAGGTACCATTGTGCAGTAGCTCAGAGCAAATCTGGGTATTGCCGTGAAGATTCTTTGCATAACTATAGAAGGCCCTGTGGTTTTCTTTACTATCTGCTGCAATTCTGTTTTCATAGCTAGCTTTAAAGGATTTGATGTGGGATCTCAACTTTTTATTGAGGCTGATAAGGGAGTTTTTTCCAGTCTGGAGACTTCACCTTATTCCACATCAGTTTCCTCCTTCTGTTGTAGAGTTTGTTTATGGCAGGGGGACCACCAGATTGGCTTCTTTTTTTTGGAGGAGGGCATTTTGGTTCTGTTGGGTATGGCGAGATCCATGCATTTGTACGTGTTTGTATTCGTACAGTGCTTTAGTGTATGATTTGGTAGTCATGCAATTGATTTCCATTTGCATGGGTGCCATGAAGTTAGCCACCTTTGCTTTTAGGAGCCCAGAGTTAGCTTTGGAGAATTTTTTCATGGTGGTTACCTTTGCAGGGGTGGAGGTGGGTGGGAGGGATGTGGATTTCCAAGGTGATTAGTTTGTGGTCGGATCTAACCAGGGAGGAGTTGACTATTGGTGTAGAGCAATGGTCACCCATGTTATTAATGACCAGGTCAAGGATGTTGCTACCTCCAGTGGGGATAAGAACGTGCTGGTCCAGAGCATTGGAATTAATGAATTCCAGGAAACGTTGGGCAAGTGCATTGGTACATGAGTAGTTTTCCCAATGAATGGAGGGGTAGTTGAAGTTGCCCAGTATGAGAGTGTTAAGTTGGACCCTAATACTCTCCAGAGTGCTTAGGAATGAGGAGTGTGAGTCTTGGGACATGGTTGGGGACCTATAGCAGAATATGACCTGAATTGCTGTCTTACCCAATGTTAGCTGCACCTGAAGTATCTCAGATGAGTTATGTTGGTCTACTAGTCTAAAGGTACCGCCTTTGGAGCTTTGGTCCAAGTTCTGGGGCCGAAAGGTGTGGAATGAGTTATAGCCTTATAGTGCAGGGGTGCTTTCTGCTGCCTTGAACCAGGTCTCTTTTACAGCACAAATGTGGATATTCTCCATTTTAAGAAATGCTTCGAGCGAGTGCATTTTGAGATTTAGACTTCTAGCATTGAGCAGCATGACCCTCAGATTGCATTTGTTTGTAGCTGTTATGGTGGTAATTTGGTCTTTGGAACACCGCCTAAAAAAAGGCACTATAGGGGTGGCAAGAGCCTTGGCCAGTATCCAGAAGCCAAAAGGTAACAGATGCAGGCCATCTCTGGCAAAGCATCGAGGTCTGTCAGTCATGTCACCCCAGGCAGCCAAATTCTGGATCCCCTTAGAATGACACTAGAAACTTAGCCAATTGTTGAAATCAGCCATTTTCTGCTTGTACTGTGGTATCATTCTGGGTGATGGTAGGATGCTGCTCAGGGCTCCCATCAGGAGTCCTCTTCACATGAATGTCCGCTGTGGGACATTCACTTTGTTCTGGAGAGACTTACTGCCCCGATCTGAACCAATTGTTTCAGAAGATGTAAAATTTGTATTGTGGAAAACCATATTTCTGGTCTAATGGCATTTACTTCTGTCAAAAGAATCAGAGTTGAAAAATATTTCCATTAGGTCTTCTTACCCACTTTTATAAGAAGTGGGGTTATTTATGGACTGCCTCTTTGCTCATGCCTAAGGGGACACTGACAAAAACTCTGAACCAGTTACTTGATTTATCTGTGGCTTTTGCTTAGTACTGTTAACAGCTGTCAGTACCTTTTGTACAGAGGCTTTTCGGTATTATGCTTACAGAACTCAGTCCATATATTAGGGTGGCAACATTCTCATACCATTTGACAGGAGTCAGGAAGTTAAGAAAGTAGCTGAGTGTCTATAGAAATGGTTTTGAAATCGCATTGTTTTCTGTCATGATAAACTTTGAAAAACATTTCAGTTTATTCCAAAAGAACATTATGTCACAGCTGTGTCCATATCCATAAGTTCCTTTTGAAATGCTAGCATAGATGACTTTTGTGTGACCTCAGCTTGGTTTTACTCAGTGTTCATTTGCTAAACAGTGAAAGTTGGGCATCACACCCAGATCTAGGTCTTCCTTTGGGGGGGGGGCACATTGACCACAGATGTGTTTCCTCAGGATAGTCACACAGTTCTATAAGCTGGGAATTCTATTTCAGCAGTTCCTGTAAGTGGGACTCTATACTATCAGGTATAAATTGTGTGTACTTACCGTGTTGTTAAATCTAGGAGTATAGCTCCAGATGCAGGAACCAACCTCCCTCTGTACCTCTACCTTGTGCTGTAATAGTTTATTTATTTTAGAAGTTTGTTTTGGAGAAGAAATCAAGAGGCAGGAAGGTGTGGTGCATTGTGAGTAGAAGTGGAGCTAGCTGCCTGTGAAAGGTTTCTCTGTGAGTAGTCTTAATGCCTGAGCCTTATGTCCTAACAGTCCATGCTGTCAGACCGCTGTTTGTAAGATCTAGCATTATGTTAAGTACCAGTAAGTTTAGTTTATTTTTTGAAGTGTATACGACATTGACCTCTATCTGTTCAAATAAAAATATGTTAAAAAAGCTGTAGTTTGTGATTTTGAATATTTAGTTTAGCACAGCTTTGCTTCCCATGCTGTAAGCACCAAATTCATCAAAGATTGGTTTTGTAGCACTCAAAATACGGGATGTATTTAGCCATGTTATAACACCTTTTGTAGCTTTTTCTTCATGTCTACAAAAAAGTAATTTATAGATTTTATCAAGAGTAGTGCCACAAAAAAAATTGTGGCCGCGGTGATGCAGCGGTTAGCATTGTCGCCTCACAGCAAGAGGTTCTCCCGTTCAATTCTCGGCTGGAGCGTCTTCTGTGTGGAGTCTGCATGTCCTCCCCACGGTCGAGTAATGTTTAAAGACATGCAGGTTGGTGAGTGCATGAATGGGTGTGCCTTGTTTGAAGGTTGGCATCGGGCTGGCAACTCGCCACCGTAAAAAATCCACTGCCAATCATTAGCAGACTGGAGTTCCGCTGTGCCAACCCCTAACCAGGAAACGCCGAAAGACATCAATCAATGCCACAAAACATTTCATGTCAGTATTTTCATTTTCTTTATTGTACTATTACTCTAGTAATTCCAAGAATATAAGTGATAAAAACATATCAAGCAATTTTTTTTTCAAGATAACAAAATAGCATATCAGTCCTTAGGTAAAAATTTTAACTGTCCCATTAATGACTGTTTTATTCAAAAACTTAACTAAAATTCATTATTGTTACTTGAGCTACAGTCAAAAGCAATGGATGTTTTCTTGTGTTACTCTTTCCAGTGTCTCCAATTCTTTAAAGCACTGGTCTCATCAAAAGATTCATTGGTCCAAAACTTCTACTTACCATATTTCTCCCAGCAACCTTCAAAAGCTTTTCCTGGCCTTCATGCTTTTTCACTTTGCCTTCTTTCTTCCGTATTCAAGTGATGCAGTCATGTTTCTAGTAACAAACACCTCCTTCTACTGACTGATTTTCCAGTAATGTCACACACACGTTCGAGGTAGATTATGGAGATCCACTTGGACCACCAGCTGTACCATTTTCTTTCTCTCTCTCTCTCATCCTCTCCATGCCACTTGGCACATCCGGCCACACCTCTCAACCATACGGAATATCTCGTTATTTACCGGTTTTGAGGGCAGAATATTGGGGTGCCACAAATTGCCGAGTGGCCCCCTTAATTTCCGAATTTCCCAGTCTTTCTTTCTTTTTTTTTTTTTGTATTACCAACCATACCACTTTAAATTTATGGCTGATGCCCCCACACATCACCAGCCTACAGGGGTATGCATGATGACATCAGCTACTGCCTGTTGGACTCGAAGGGAAATAGGGAATATAACAGCAATGGCAGCAGATGTGCATAAGTCCGCTCACATGTCCCAGCCTCCAGTAAGAAAAGTGTTATCTGACAGGCCCGTAAGCTTTCTTCTTATTTTATCTGCTGGACTGGCCAAGTGCGCAATTAATTTATTTTATCATAAGTCGTTTGTTGTGCATTATAACTCCACCGTTGTGCATTGAGTTTATCTGTGTGTGCAAGCATCATGCTGCTCAACCATTGTTTTATCTGTTGGCTGCAAGCAAGCATATTTCATCATTAGGGGTGAAGTGTGCCTGTGTGTGTGCGTGTGCGTGTGTGTGTGTGTGTGTGTGTGTGTGTGTGTGTGTGTGTGTGTGTGTGTGTGTGAGAAATGCCCCAGTTAAGTCTACCTGGTGGTTACGGTTACTCAGGCTCAAACCCTGTACCTTAGGTACAAGGAGCAAGAGCCTGAATTCCCTACCCACACCACCACTTGTGATCAGTGTTTGGCTCTTTGGTCTGCTTCTCTGAAAATTTGTGGTTTTCTAACAAATTAGTGAGAACTGAATTCACTAAATAATGATAAGAAGACTGAAACTTAAATGGCTATCTTTCAGAAAAAGCATGGTAACACAAAACATTTTATTCTAGCAACTTTTCTAAGATTATGCAGGTAATGTTTAAAATGTGCCCCTGGTTTTAGGCCTTTGCCCCCCCCCCCCCTAATAAATTTTGACTTTTTCCAGATTTCTTGTGCTGCATACCTCCTCAGGGGAAGAGATGTTCAATGCTGCTTATGCGAAGTATGTTTGGGTTAGTAGCACAGCAGGTAAAATAGTTGCTTTTGATGCAGAAGGCTATGGGTTCTACTCCCACAGTATGTGGATGGATTGCTGATACTGTACCCTGTTGTACTTTTAAAGTGGGTAGATGCTGCAGTCCTGGGAATGTCCTTTTTGTGGAGATACCTAGTGACTATGAAGCTGTTATCAGTTTGCTATCCATTCCCTATTGCAAAATTAGTAGCTTATCGTTTTTTTAATGTAACAGGTAATTTATTCCTCAAGGGCAACAGGTACTTGTAGATGAAACAATTAAATACAAAATTATGTGCTAGCAGCAACCTCTTCATTAGTTACAAATCCCTTTAATGTGGAATTATTTAGATGACTCTTACTTCTGCAGAGATTGTGCATATTTACTGATAGTGGTGGACTGTAGGAGTTTGAGTAGACTTTTATGATGGAAATGTTCTAAATTGAGCAGTTTTGTCATTATTATTGGTTCATGCATTTTGTTTCATTGCTTACTGGAAAAATGTTCAAAACAATAAATTTAAAACGTGCTCTAACAGGTGTGCTGTATTATACAAGGAATATAATATAATACAATCAGGAAAATGTATAAAGAAAACATGCATGCTTCGTGTGCAAGGGATCTATGATTTGAAAACAGCCCAGAAGTAATCTTTATCCGCCACTGGCCAGATGCATTTTTTTTAGAATGTGGGTTTCAGTGCTGTTTCAATGAATGTGAGTTTACTTTCAAGGGCAGAGAAGTTTTAATGCTAAATGTATTTTCCTTGTGAGACTGTATTGTTTTGTTTAGCAGATGTCTATTAGTGATTGTGGTATAAAATGTAAAATAAAAGTTTTAAATGAAATCCAAATAATCATTGTAGCTGTAAAGCAGTATGCACATTATAGTGTTTATGGTAAATGGGGCAAAATAGCCAAGTAATGGGCATTGGAATGGCTGGAGGAGGGAGGGCTTTGTATGGGGGGGGGGCCCAATCTACCATGATTTTGTGAGGGGGAAGGGTGGCAAACTCAGACAGCCCTGGGCGGCACAAACTGTAGCTACCCCACTGATCAGTAGGCCATGGAGAATGACTTTTGGAAATCCTAGCAAACTGTAATATTCTTTTGCTAAGATTAGAATATTGCCTACCATTAAATACCCTTCTTTTACCACAAAAACCCACATACTGCAAGTCACCAAAACCGAAATCCTAAGGTTCATCATCTTCTCCCTTCCCAGTGAATATCATTGCTACACATTTAAAAAAAATAAAATTACCATTTACTACAGGGTCTAGGGCCATATTTTGGTTGTCTGTTCTTCAGTTTGTGTTTGAAAGTTGGTATCCCAAAATTCCATCAGAGTGGGTGGGGTTACATAATTATGTATGCAGATTTTATGTTAATCAGCATACAGATGTGTACCTATTTTTCATGGGCCTTTGTTCAGATTTTCGATGTTTCCAGGTTAAAAGGTATGCATCCAGCTATCAGCACTTTCCAGCCACTTGTTTCAGTTGCAGTTATGGTTTTCACAGGTTGGGTTGCTGGCCTGGTGCCAGGTCCTTCTTGGAGGGCACACTCACATCTATGGTCAGTTTAGTGTATCCAATCCACTTACAGCATGTCTTTGAAATGTGAGAGTTAACCGGAGCACCTGGAGGAAACTCGCGCAAATACAGGGAGGACATGCAGACTCTGAACAGAAGGCACGCCAGCTGAGAATCGAACAGGAGAACCTCTTGTTGTGAGGGGATAACGCTAACCACTGCACCACTGCGCCGCCATTTTCTTTATTATACAAAATAATTTGTTAATATTTCCTGTTTAAAACAGTATTTTTCTTCAGAGCAGAGTTGTAGAGACTCTTTTTACTCTACAACACTTATCCTTCTCTGTCATCATACACATCTGAAAAGAGTGAATTCTGATCTGTGTATTTAAAATTTAATTGAAATAAAAACAGTTCATACAGAAGGAGAAATAAGTGAAGCTTGTATTTGTATTTCAGTTTCTACATTTAAAATTGTATGTTTTCATTTTTTGTAACTAAAGCACATTTTGCTGTTATCCCATAATATCATAAACCTCCCCCACTTTTCTTAACATTTTTTTTTGCTTACCACACTTTTTCTTTATTTATATGTAAGTTTAAACTTTATCTGATTTACAATTTCTTCTTCTTCAACCCCTGCATCCACATATTGCAAATAAAAGTTTTACTCTCACCTGCTAAATAATATGTATATAATAAAACACTTACAGTCTATAGAGATTTTTTTTCTGTGTACACAACTGCTATAATATTACTTCATTTCTGCAAATGGTTAAAGTACAGTACTGAGTACATTTTCTATAGAAATAATATTGCTCATCTACTGACAGCTTATCCTAAGTCAAATGTCTCATTTAAAATATATTCCATTGTACTTTTCAGTAGTGCTGGACATAGCTCATGATATTACCCTAAAAGGATCCCATGAATCTTTCTGTAACTCAAGTAAATGTTACCATTTCTGGACAGATCCAGTTTTGCTACAAACCTGAATATTTATAAAATGCTTAAACCAGTCTTTACATCTGAGTGTAATTTTACTTTGTAAATGGTTAATAAATTCATTGTTTCAGTGGAAAGGCTCTGTGTGTGTGTGTGTGTGTGTGTGTGTGTGTGTGTGTGTGTGTGTGTGTGTGTGTGTGTGTGTGTGTGTGTGAGAGAGAGAGAGAGACCCCATGCAATCTTAGAAGGCAAGAAATATGAACTGAAAATGAGGTGACACTTTATAACTAAAAAGGCTGTCCAAATGACTATACATTGCCAACTTTTGCTATGGAAAAAAATGCAAAATATTAACAGCGTGCACAGTCTGTGGCAGAGGCCTTTATGGTGGCTTAGCTTGTGATGTATTTCAGCACATACAAAGACACATCACTTGCAATTAAGGGAAATGCTGTAACTGACTGAAAATGCACTGAAGACTAGTAAATTCTGTGGATGCTGTTTGAGATTACAGTTTGAAAACAAGGACCTTTCAGCTTGAAATCAGAGCCAAATGGTCATACTGTAAGCCTGGACAAGTAATTTCCTAGTTTCTCACTTTCTTTCCAAACTCCTGGGGAAGTGTGAGCAGGATCATTTTGGAAAATAGAACTGGTCTGCTTAAGTAAGTCATAAAAGAAGTAGTGCTTTACGCTAAGGTAGCAACTACTGCAATTTAAGTTTGGATGCAGAAACCTTTTGCTTAGCTGCAAGGCATAGCTGTGGTTAAGTACATAATATGAACAACAGCAATACAAAAACAGTTTAGCTGAATGTGGAAAGCCTGCAGTTCTACTGAAGTTTTATGATATTAGGGCCAGGCTAGAGAGAGATGTTTGATTCAGAAAAGAATGTTTGCCCAATGCCAAAATGGCAAGCTGCATATGGCTTAGTACTGCGGGTTTCCTGTACATCTTTCATGTGCACAGAATGGATGAAGAAGAGCATGGTTTATTTTCTGCAGCTGTTCAGTAACAGTTAACATAAGTTTGGCTAAATATATATATTTTTTTCATTCCACCGTTACTTAACCTGACCAGGTCCCCAGTTTGCATAAATTACTTAATGTAACCATACACATCACTGCTCTGTCAGGTTGCTGAAAGTCCATCAGCAGGCTTGTGGTTAAAATATGTCATTGCAACGTACTACAGAGACAAGCTTCTGAATCCATTACTGAAGCTTCCTTACTTGTGCTTATTTACCATTTTCTGACTTACTTGAAAGGCTGGGCATCATTTGTCTTGCTTTGTATTCTGTGAGTTTAATTTTATTTGAAAATGTATCAATTCCATTTGCCTGGTGATACTGCAGTCTTTTTTAGGGGTGCATTTTCCCTTTGTGTTTGTTGACCATTAAGCTCCCTCGTATTGGTCTTGTGAGCAATGGTTCCTCTATAACTGCTGTCCCCTGTACAGGGGCAAGTGCCAGCTGCAGGGGCCATTGCCTAGGCAGCCACAGAGATGATTTGATCTGATATTGTTAATCCTCGTTCATTCCTTACGCATGGGTATCGGAACTGACCTGGCCATTTTCCAAGCTCGCGTCAGCTTCAAACTCTTGAGCTAAACTCTTACCCACAATCCCCCTCTCCCTATTACCTCAGATTTTGTTTGCCGCGTTGCCATTCGGTCGTGTCAAGCTACTTCTCTTGAGCTAAGTACAGTTATTTGTTGTTTAATAATTTTTCAGGTTACTTTTCTGTCAGAAATGTTTATATTTCATTGTCTCTTACACTATCACATCTAGCGGACATAATTTCTTCAGGTTTTTCCTGCTCCTTTCTTTACCACTTTTACCGCGAGGTATCTCTCTTTACCGTCATTGGTAATCCTTTCCCCTTTTTTCTCATACCTTCGGGTACTCTCTTGTACCATTGCTGGTACCTTTTCTATTAATTAATTTGCTGTCATGGCAGATAAGAAAGGTAGTCCGGGGTTTAAGCGGTGTTCTGATTGTGGACACAAACTACCTACTTCTGATGCACACTCTTTGTGTGTTTATTGTTTGGGAGCTTCCCATTTGTCTGTTGACCCACCCTGTACTATTTGTGAGAAGTTTTCGAATAGAACCTTGTTGGAAAGGAAATGAGAGCCTTAATTTGCCAGGTTCACATGCTAAATTACTGAAGGGACCTCTTAAATCTCCCTTTTCAGAAGCTATTTCTGGGTCGGAGGCCTCAAACCCTCCTAGAGACCATATGAAAATCTTGGATGTTCCTACTAAGGCTAAATCCTTGCCTTCGCCCCCGGCTGGGGACTCCCGCCAACCAAAATCTAAAAAGGCTAAAGTTTCGGCTCCGGAGCTCACTCAGTCAGCCCCAGTGCTTTCGGTGCCTAGACCTTCGGCACCAAGGCCTTCGGCTCCATTAATGATCTCAGCTCCATCTTCTCCTGCAGCCTTCACTATATTGTCACCGAGGGGCTCCTAGTTTCAGACTATTACCACTGTATCGGCATCGACCGTTCAGTCGGCGTAGAACTTGACTGCATCGGTTCCGAGATCTTCCTCGGAACCAAGGCCTTTATTGTTGACTCCAGTTTTGTCGGTTCCAGCTTCGGCACCGACAACCACTTCAGCACCGATCCCTCGGATGGTGCAGACCATGACCTCGGCACCGATGACTTCTTTGGTGCAGACAACCGTAGTCCAGTCTCTCTCGGCACCATTGTCCTCGGTGTGGACAGATGAGATGGGCACCGAGTTTGCCTCTTCTGTGGACAGGCCTGTTTCTCCCTCAGTCTCCGTGAGGTCAACTAGAAGCTATTCCGAACACGATGTGTTGCGTCTTGTTGATCAGGTGCTCTTGGCCAGAGGTATCCCACCCCTCAGGAACTATCCTTCCTTGAGAGGTGATCACCCGTCTCCAAAGACCCCTTCTTATTCTCCTCCTTCATTGCCTTTGAAGTCCATGGGTATAGCACAGTCTTCCCCTTCTGCGGTCCCCTTTATGGAGCTCACTAAGGAACCGCAGTTGCCTTTGTGGCAGGAAAGTTTTGCTACGACCCAGGATGTCAATTGTGACACGCATAGTTTGCTGCTCCACAGCCATCCAGGGACTCCGGGTCGGCAGGCTGAGCCACTTAGGGGAGGGGTGACCCCTGTCCTAGACATGCACTCCTCTTAGGGTGGATCAGCCTTTCAACTGATGGAGAAGGCTTTCACTGCTGCTGGCGATACTGGACTGTCTATACCTCCGCCCTCCTCTGGTACACTGGTTTCACAAGTCGCACCTAGCGGACACCGGGTGCAAGGGCCTCAGGACATAATTCCCACAGGAATCCCCTTTTCCGCTGTCTTCTCCAGCTTCTCCTGCTGAGGAGGTCCACCGGAAAAGTTAGTGTAAGAGGAAGCACATGGACTCCACAGAGGAGTCCCTCACTGAAGAGACAGATTTCGATGAGGTGGAAGGATCCCCTCGGTCACCCTCTGAGGTATCCTTTGGTAATATTCTCGAAATCCTGAAACAGAGAGGTGACTGGCAGTCCTCTAATCCGACCTCTGAGGAATCTGTGGTCCTGCAGGCCTTTTGCACCCGGACCCCTACCTCCTGGGTTACTCCACCTGCCGACAAACTTGTCCGGCTCATCGTGCAACGTACTTGGAAGGCTCCTGATACCATCTAAGCTATTCCCCAGAGGCCAGATAAGATTTTGTCTCCTCCTGCTTCGGATCCCCATTGGTCCAAAGGTCTTCCTGTGGATGCTTTGGTAGTGGCGGCCGCAACAAAAAAGGATCTAGCAGAAGAAAAAGCCAGACTGTCCATCCGCCTAACAAAGAATCCCGGGCCCTGGACAGGATAGGGAAGCACACCTTTGCTTCAGCGACTTTTACTAGGCTTCAAAGGGATCTGATTTCTGAGCTCTCTGAAACCTTGGCTGGTGCCGTGTCTGATGAGGTCCGTGACAAAGTGGCCTCTCAGCTGGCCACCATTGAATCTATAGCTAACTCCTCTATGCGACTGATATCTCATGCATCAGAAGGAGCAGCTAGAGCAGTGGGTTCAGCTGCGGTCTTGAGATGACATGCCTGAATGCACTTGTGCAATTTCGCAGAACCCTTTAAGGCTTCCTTTCTTAATGCTCCCATTGAAGCCTCCTCATTGTTTGGGCCCAAAGTTAAAAGCACACTGGCCAGATGTGAACAGGACGGTAAGACCCTTTTTGCCATAGGTGTCCGTTATTCTTCCCCTCAACGTGCTTTCTCCTGAAACCAAAAGAGTGGGAAGATATGGTTCAAGAAATCTCAGGGTCCTTTCCGTGACACACAGACCGAGTTCTCCCCCAGAGGCAGAGGGGGAAACTCACAGGGAAGACGCTTTTTTTGGGGCAGAGGGGGTCCACGTAACCAGGGATGTTCGTCGTGTTACACTGCTGCAGTCATTACACTTGGGTTATCCTGCCGTCAGGCGGTTCCCCAGTCTGCCTGAGTTCCAAAGTCTTGGTCCGGCGTCGGTTGCTGTCGCCTCCTCCCTGACGTCAGTGCGACAGGGGTATATAAGATGCAGCTGACGCCATTTTCTTCAGTCTTTCTTGCCGCGCGGTGCCCAAAGCAAAAGCAGTTCGCAAGTGCCGGTCGGCCGTCTCCTGAGATTTTCATTCCGAATCCAGAACCAAAGTCTTCTACAAAGCTAAGTACCCCGTTGGGGAAACTTTTTCTTGCCTCAGACCGATGTCAGTAAAAGTTAATAACTGTATTTCTTGTGGGAAAAAAATACCTCATAAGGATTTCCATTCTTATTGTATCCCATGCCTAGGCCCAGACCACAACGTCACTGGTTGTCGGTTTTATGCTAGGTTTAACAAGCGCACTATTAAACGTCGGTTTGATTTTGACCTACATTATTTTGGTAGAAAATTCAATTATACCATGCCGTCGTATCTACAGACGACCAGAATACATAAAAAGTGCAAAGACAAGGATAGGCATCCGAGGCCCAAAACTGACGAAAAAGCATGTTCTAGGCCAGTCACCGGTTCTCCGGTTTTCAGCGAGGTGCCTTCGCAGCCCCTGACAACTGCTTCTGTAGAACTACAGGCCGCCTCTGACTCCCACGTGGAGATGGCTGGGCCTTCGGACGCACAAGTTATTCAGCCTACCGACACTAACCCTTCAGAGGGATCCGCAGTAGCTGAACTACCCGCAGCTTCAGAGGGTGTTTTCAGACCTACCCGGTTAAGCATTAGACCCTCTGCTAAGTCTAAGCCTCCTTTAAAAACAAAGAAACAAATACAGCATTCTCCAGGACAGGCCTCCATGCCTAAGAAACAAATGCTCAAAATGGCCGAAGACCTAATCACTCTGATCGGGGGGGGTCCCATCCCCCTCCTGATAAAAGGCCTAGACAGGATGCAGACTATGACTCATCCGACCAGGTCTGCATCTCTTCAGATTCATCCTCAGACCTAGGATATTCTTTCCCCCTTATGAGGATTCTGATGCTGAGGAGTCAATTCCATCAGCTTCTCCGCCTAAGGACTACTCCTTTGAGGAAACCTTACATACCATGAGGGAGCATTCCCATTGGGAAGGCTAGGATTACTCAGAATCCAAGAAAAGGCACAGAGACTTCCTTTTATTACCTCAACACAGACCCCTTGCTATTCTGCCAGTGTTAGATATTATGGATGATGTGTATACTGAGTCCAGCTTAAATCCTGATTCCTTACCTCCATCTCCAGTTAAACCTGACAGATACTACAGTCCCTGACTCACACAAATTTCTGTATAAAAGCCCTGTTGCTGACCCTAAAACTATTTCTCAGGGACCCAAAGGTGTTAAGGCAACATCAGCCAAGAATCCAGTCCCCTCTGACAGAGATTCCAGAGCATTAGACAGATAGGGAAAGAAAGTATATACGTCTGCAACTTTAGCAATGAGAGCCTTAAATTGCCAGTTTCACATGCTAAAATATCAGCACTTTTTGATGTCTCAGTTGAAACAAAAAATGCTTCCAGATTCAGATCCTCCTAATTTTAAAGAAATGCAGGATTTATTGCATGCAGCTGAACAAGTGGGAAAACTTTTAGTTATGTACTTACCATAACGATAGACGTATGCGATCTATCTCGCCTACATTCGTAACTGATGGGCTCGGAGCCGAGAAACGGCTCCGACTCGGCCGATACACTGGCACGAAGTCTCTGATTAGCTGGGCCAACCCCTCTATCCCAGGATGCACCACACCCAAGCCCCCAGATCTTGTTTGCCCCACACAAACTATCCCTCACATGCACTCAACTCATGGAGATACGTGATCCAGACAGAAGAAATAAGACCTTCAGTGGAAACCCCAAAAGTGTTTCCTCCAAATCCTTCAGGTAGGGGGCAGGAGGGGGGGGTATATACGAATGTAGGCGAGATGGATCGCATACCTCTATCGTTATGGTAAGTACATAACTAAAAGATGTAGTGCGATCATATCTCGCCTACATTCGTAACTGATGGGACCATGTCCCTAGCACCTAGACCCTGGGAGGCTCACTGGAAAAAACACTCCTGAGCACTGTGGAACCAAAATTCGCCCGACCTCTGGACGCCAAGTCTAATTTGTAATGAGAAACAAAGGTGTGTGGAGAAGACCAAGTGGCAGCAGCACAAATTTCATCCACAGACAGTCTGGAGTGGAAAGCTGTTGAAGTTGCCATGGCTCTAGTAGAATGACCTCTAACTGGGAATGGAAGGGACCTTCCTGTCGATGAATAAATGAAGGACACACAATCCCTGATCCATTTGGTGATCGTGGCCTTAGTGACTGGTTTGCCAATTTTGTTATCTGCAAAGGCAACAAAAAGTTGATCTGATTTTCTGTCCTGCTGCATCCTATCCAGATAGAAACGTAATTGTCTATGCACATCCAACTGGTGAAATCTGTATTCTGCATCGTTGGAAAAATCGGGAAAGAAGACTGGAAGCTCAATAGATTGTTGAAGGTAAAGAGCAGAAGAAACCTTAGGGAGAAAGGATGGATTTAATCTCAGGGATACTCTGTCCTTATGGAAAATAAGATAAGGAGGCTTGGCAGAAAGGGCTTGAAGTTCTGAAACCCTTCTGGCCAAAATAATAGCTACCAAAAATGCGGTCTTCCATGACAAGAATTTTTTCTCACAAGTTGTTGCTGGTTCGAATTGAGGGGACGTCAAGGCACCAAGGACCACATTCAAATCCCATGGCAAAACTGGATGCGATATAGGGGGACGAAGCAACCATGCTCCTTTAAGAAAAGCCTTACACAATTAGTGACTCATGAGTGAAGGATCAAAGGCAACATGATAATTGGAAATTGCTGCTAATTGTACCTTCAGCGTAGAAACAGCGGAACCTTGGCTAAAAAGAGAAGCCAAAAAATCCAGAACCACAGAAACAGGGGCTGTCAGGGGATCAAGGTTATGCCGCTGGGCCCAAAGAGCAAATCTCTTCCATTTGCTAAAATAAATACCTTTGGTAGAGGGCTTATGCAAAGAGGACAATATTCAAACCACCTCAGGTGAAAAGGCATGTTGCCTGACTAAGGTTGGAAGCGGAACAGCCAAGCCGCCAGTTTGAGAGTCCGTAAAGACGGATGGGCCTGCCCCGACTAATGAGTCAGGAGGTCCAGAATCGGATTCAGGATCCAGGGGCTGTCCACCGCATACTTCCGCAGGAATTGAAACCACACTTGATGGGGCCAGAATGGGGCTATCAAGATTATGGTGCTTCCCAGACGGATCACCTTCTGGATCAGTCTGGGCAGTAGAGGAAGTGGAGGGAAGGCATAGAGTAGACCGGAGGGCCATTTGTGAACCAGCGCATCCCTGGGTTCTTCCCCTTGAGCAGGGATCAAGAAGAAGTAGTTGTCGCACTTTGCATTCAGCGGACTGGAGAATAGGTCGCAGCAAGGCAACCCCCACCGGGCGAAGATCCGATCTGCCACTTGATCGTTCATTTGCCATTCGTGGGGCATCAGGATGTCCCTGCTCAGCCTGTCTGCTATAACATTGGATTTCCCAGGAATGTGAGTTGCCACTAGAAACCTCTGGGAAGCAATCGCCCATTCCCACACTCTCATGGCTTCTCTGCAAAGGGGGTAAGACCTGGTTCCTCCCTGTTTGTTGAGGTACCAAACCACTGACATATTGTCTGAAAGAATCGCAATCATCCCCAGTGGGAGAGAGCTGTGTAGTGCCTGCAACGCTAGAAGCACTGCTCTCATTTCCAGGACATTGATATGTAGGTGAGTCACGTGATCTTGCCAAGTGCCTTGGACAGTCCTGCCCAGATAATGCCCCTCCCACATCTGGGAGACATCCGTGGTCACCGTGGCAATGGGAGATGGAGGGTAGAAGGATTTGCCCGGGTTCAGGTTGGAGGAGAGAAGCCACCATTGAAGATCCCGCCGACACGAGTCCGTGATAATTATCGGGTGGGACAACGGAAGTTCCTGGAAGGACCATTGACTCGATAGGAGCCACTGTAGAATCCGCATGTGCAGTCTTGCTAGCAGAACTAATAGAATAGAGGCCACCATGGATCCTAAGAGTTGAAGGACTAATCTGGCCGGAGCTTTCCGATGGGGCAATAGGTCCTTGACTTGGTTCTGTAAAACCCTTATCCTTTCTGTTGGGAGGTAGGCTCACATTTCTATAGAGTCTAGCTCTGCGCCTATAAAGGCAACACGCTGTGATGGAAGCAATACAGACTTTTCCCAGTTGAATGTTATGCCTAGCAACTGACCCAATTCGATGGTAGTAGTCACAGCATGAGTGAGTAGATGCTTGGTGGGAGCAGTGAGGAGCCAGTCTTCTAGATACGGAAACACCTGGAATCCAAGACGCCTCAGGTGAGCCGTTACCACTGCCAGGCACTTGGTAAACACCCTGGGGGGCTGTGGTGAGACCAAAGGGCAGGGCTCGAAACTGGTAGTGACTGGTTCCCAGGCGGAAGCATAAATGAGCCATGGACACCTTGTCTATCTTGATGTGATAATAGGCGTCCCTGAGATCGATGGAGCACATCCAAACTCCTTCTTCCAGCAATGGAAAAATGGATTGTAGCATGACCATCCGGAACTTGAACTTCTTTACGAAGCGGTTGAGACGGCTGAGATCCAGGATAGGTCTCAAGTCCCCTGTTCTTTTTGGCACCAAAAATAATCTTGAGTAAGTTCCTAATCCGGCCTAGCCTTCAGGGACTGGCTGGATGACTCCTTTTTCCAGCAGCTTTACCACTTCTGTAGCTGCATGAACCCTTTGACTGGGTGGAAAGTCCGGGATTTTCCTGGGGGTGGGGGGATGAATAAACGGGATGGTGTAATCTCCAGCGATGATCCGGAGCACCCACTGATCCTGAGTGATGGACTCCCAGGCTTTCAGGTGCTCTGAAAATCGACCCCTGACTGGCTCCGGAGACACACAGTCGGGCCGTCCCTCAGGGACATTGGAAGGATGAATCACGAAAGGATTCGCGGTCTCATGTGTTGCGGGGGCCTCCGTTGCCTCTAGAGCGACGTCTTCCAGAATGATTCCCCCCTCCCCTGCCTCTGGAGGGGGGGGTTCACCTTGATGAGCCTGGAAAGACCTTTGCGATTTCTTGAACTACATCTTTCTTCCTCTTTGAGCCTTGGGATAAGGTCTCGTGGGGAGCGAAAAACGGGCCCCGACGGCAGATAAGGTCTTGCCCTCCTGCTCGCATCTAGTGAGGGTGTCCTTCACCTTGCGTCCAAAGAGGGAGGACCCATCAGAGGGAGCGTCTGTGAATGAAGACTTGAACGCCTCCGCAAAGTGACACAAGTGCATCCAAGCCTGCCTCCTTAGGGCTACGCACGAACTCGCTGCTTTACCCACCCCCTCGGCCGCATATGAAATGAGCCTCATGGACGAGTTAATGACGGACAACAGGGTCGATAGCTGGGCGTTGACAGACTGAGCCAATGCCTCAGGCACATTACCCAACAGGGTATCTCCCAACTCCTTCACAAGATCCCTTTGTAGTCTTGTGAAATGGCACAAATAATTCAGTGACCACAGGGTAAAGGTCGCTGAAGATAGGGTACGCTTCCCGTACCTATACAT
This sequence comes from Protopterus annectens, assembly GCF_019279795.1. Classification (NCBI taxonomy): domain Eukaryota; kingdom Metazoa; phylum Chordata; order Ceratodontiformes; family Protopteridae; genus Protopterus; species Protopterus annectens. Next base: position 457,723,681 of record NC_056747.1, on the reverse strand, counting down.
GCTCCTAGATTCCTTGTTAGGCAGATGGATAGACATCGAAGCCTCTGCCACATCCTGTTGAGTGGCAGATGCCACCACCATAGCATCTACCGGAACTCCCTTAGTGAGAAATTGCTTATCGGGGGGGGGGTGCAGACAAGAATTTATTGGGGCGAGTGGGGACAGGTTACACAGAGTCAGGGTGTTCCCACACCCTTCGACAAATAATATCCAGTAACTCGTTGAAGGGTGGAGATACCCAGGAGGTGGATGGCTGGGCTCCGAAGGCCTTGAGGAACACCGACTCTTCCGCGGAAGGGGTCTTGGAAGGCCAGTCACCCCTCTGTCTCAAGATTTCTAGTATGTCCGAGAACGAGACATCGTCAGAGGACATCTTAGCGGATCCTTCCGCATCATCCAGATCAGTGTCTAAGATGACGGACTCGTCTGGGGAGTCCACGTGCTTCTTCTTACATATTTTTTTCCTAGGGGTCTCTTCAGGCAAGGACTCTGAAGGCTCTTTGGAAACTAGGGGACCACAGAAGGAGGCCCCGATGACTCCCCGTCAGGCCCGACCGAAGAGCCACAAGTACCAGGACCTGTGGAAAGTATCGAGAAGGTCGGAGCAGAAGTTGGTGCTGACGGACTAGCAGTGGGTCTCGGAACCGACCCGACAACTTCCCCAGCTCCTGTAAACTCCGGTTCCGATGACCCTAAGGTTGTCGAAGGAGGAAGCAATGATACAGGCAAGGCTGGCTCTGGAACCGACTGGGCTGGAGCCGACAGTAATTTGGAGAAGACCGGTGACTGTAGGAGCCTCTGGACAACCCTGTCCAGATCTGAATCAGACAGCCTAGAGGATTTGGAGGAAACAGAAGGGGCTCGACAAACTGTCTCCATAGGCTCCAAAATCACCGTAGGAGTTCGGCTCCGAATCGGCTCCAACAACATCGGAGCCGAGGCAGACTCAAGAAACACCAAAACTTCCTTCTGAGCCAATGAAGTAGTAGCCAAAGAAACCAATCCCGGAGCCGACCCTCTGTCTATCGGCTCCGAAGCCATAGGAGCCAAGGGGGGAGATCCCAATTTCGAACCCCTTTCCATCGGCTCTGAAGCCCGTGGAACCGAGGAAGGAGAAGCAGAACTTGGTCTCTCATCTGTCGGCTCCGAGGGCAATGGCGCCGAAGATGAAGACATAGATTTTCCTCTTTTGGCCGGCGGATCCAACGGGCTGGTCGGAACCGACGACCTCTTCTTCTTACCACGAGGCTCTGAAGATTGAGAAGCCTCTTCAAAGCAAGGTCTGATTAATCCTTTTAAAATCAGTTTATTTTTCCTCTCCTGGAGGGCTCTCGAGGAGAAGGCATGGCAAACACTGCAAGACTCTTGCAAGTGCTTGGCCCCTAAACAGTAAACACTGATGTCATGGCCATCTGTGATAGACATTTTGTATCCGCATTTGGTACATTTCTTGAAGCCAGAAGGCTTATGCTCTTTCCCAGACATTCTTACGAAACACACACAGAAGGAGGAAAGGAATGGGGGTGGAGCTTTAACTTAAACACTCTAAAGGTAGGGCTAAGGCCCTCTAAGTTAAACGGGCCTAGCCCACCAAACACTTTGAATTTACCACAGAAAACCAACTTTATCCTGAAACAACCAATACACAGTCAGACAATAAGATAGCTATGAAAATAGCTGTTTTTGGTTAATTATTAAGAAAAAGCCCACCAAAAGCCAAAAATCTGACTAAAAATAGGGTACTTAGCCACAGCCAACTCGAGACCACGTCGTATCTCTAAAAGCGGCAAATAAGATCTGGGGGCTGGGTGTGGTGCATCCTGGGAAAGAGGGGTTGGCCCAGCCAATCAGAGACTTCGTGCTAGTGTATCGGCCGAGTCGGTGCCGTTTCTCGGCTCCGAGCCCATCAGTTATGAATGTAGGCGAGATAGGATCACACTACATCATACTTTGCAATGTGGTTTTGATTCTTTAGAGGCCTCCTGTAGAGCAGCAGTTACAGGCTCTGTCATTAGAAGACATGCTTGGTTAAAAGAACATACGTTACCAGATCATGTTAAAGCAAAATTATTGGATGCACCTTTGCAGCAGGATGTGTTATTTGGAGTTAAGGCAGAAGAGGTATTAAAGAAAATGGAGGATAAGGCAAAATCTATGCAAACGGTGAAGGATTTCATACAGGTTCAGCCTCCTTGATTTAGCAGAAATTGGCCAACTAAGAATTGGTCCTTTCCAGTTACAGACAGACCTCAAAGGGGCAGATACAGACGTCCAAGAGGTAGAGGTCAACCACAAGGTCCTTACAGGCCTCGACAATGGGTTGCATCAGGCCAGAAAGAAGGGGAAGACAGGCCCCAACCATATAAAAGCAGCCCCAATAACTTCCCACTACAGCTGTCAAACAGCTCTCTCTTGGCAGCCCCCTTGGGAGGAAAACTGGCACTTTTCTATCACAATTGGCATAGATCACCAAAGACAAATGGGTTCTCAACATTGTATCTCAAGGTTACAGGTTCCACTTTCACACTCTGCCAAGGTTAAAAGGAATGCCAAATCTACCACCAAATAAATGGGCAGAGGCTCAAAAACAAATTACAGCACTCATGGATATGAGAGCTATTCAAAAGGTACCACCACGGGAGCAAGGACAAGGATTCTACTCAAGACTCTTTCTGGTTCCCAGAAAGGACAAAGCCTGGAGGCCCATTCTGGATCTTTCTTCTCTAAACACTTACCTGGATGTTCCGAAATTCAAAATGTTGACACTACAGCAGCTTCTTCCCATGCCGGGCAAGAAAGCTTGGCTTGTGACCTTGGACCTCAATGAGGCATACCTGCATATCCCGATCAGACAAAACTGCAGAAGATACCTCAGATTCATAGCTGGTTCGATGCACTATCAATTCTCTGCACTGCCCTTTGGCTTATCTACTACACCTAGGGTCTTCACAAAGTGCCTGGCACCAGTAATTGCATTTTGCAGACAGAAAGAAATTCAAATTTATCCGTACCTGGACGACTGCCTGATTCAAGCAGAGAGCAAGGACATTCTTCTAAAGCATCTGGCATTTGTAAAAAAGTTATTAAGTTGCCTGGGGTACACAGTAAACGAAAATAAATCAAAACTAGTGCCCTCACAAGAGATAATATTCCTGGGTGCCAGCTTGAACACAATGGCCCAGATGGCTTATCTCACACCAGACAAGCAAGGACAAGTGACTCAACACTTTCAATTGATGGCAACAAAAACCCAACTTCCTGCAAGAAAAATTCTACAGGCCTTGGGTTACATGGCATCTTGCATACTACTAATTCCATATGCCAGACTGCATATGAGGAAACTACAATGGTACCTAAAGAATGTATGGTCTCAACACTGTCAAAGTTTGGAAACAATTATACCACTAATTCCTTGTCTTCAACAGGAGTTTCGATGGTGGGCTCAAGCTTGTCACCTCAACAAGGGACAGCCTTTTACTCAACCCACAGCCAGGCAAACACTGACAACAGATGCATCGGATTACGCCTGGGGAGCACACATGGCAGGCAAATGTATTCAGGGCAAGTGGCCTGCAGAACAAAGGCATCTTCATATCAATCAAAAAGAGATGCTAGTTGTACAAAATGCCCTTATAGCTTTCAAGGACCTGCTGCATCCAGGACAACTACTACTAAAGACAGACAACACCACAGCTATGTGGTACATAAACAAGCAAGGGGGCACTCACTCCTATGCCCTCTGCAGACAAGCCATGACCTTGTGGAACACAGCTCTAAACTATCAAGTTCATCTGCAAGCACAATTCCTGCCAGGAGACAAAACACACTGGCAGACGACTTAAGCAGAAACATCATGGATCCCCACGAATGGGAATTGAATCCACAAATATTCAGAATGATAACACAGAAATGGTGGAGCCCGGACATAGATCTGTTTGCAACCCCAATGAACTGCCAGCTACAGAAATTCTGCACAAGGAGTTACCATCCACAAGCATGGAAAGTGGATGCCCTCTCATTCAGCTGGAAAAACCTACAAGTATACGCTTTCCCACCACTACCTCTCCTGCCAAAGGTACTCATAAAAGCCAGGCAAGAAGAGCCAAGGATTATCCTGATTGCAGCAGACTGGCCACGCCAGCACTGGTACCCAATTTTAAAGAACTTAGCACAAGGACCACCCTGGATTCTGCCTCAAATCCCACATCTGCTGACTCAACACAACAGTCAGATACTACAAAGCCAGTTAAGACGTTAAACCGAGCTGCATGGAAGATTCCTTAGTCAAGCAAGCAATGCCTCTCTCCAAAGCTGTTATGGATGTCATTTTGGAGGCCGGAAGGCCTAGTACCAAGAAAGCCTATTCGGATAAATGGAAGAGATTCTGTGCCTGGAACCAGGCTCACAGCCTTGACCCTCTTGTCCCAAACATTCCTCAGATACTACAATATTTAACGGAGATGCTGGACAAAGGCCTCTCCTTCTCATCCATCAAGATCCACGCCTCTGCCATCTCTGCTCATTACAACACGGATCCACCAATTTTCTCTAATCCATTGCTAAGACAATACCTTAGAGGGGCTAAAAACATAAGACCGCCCCATAGAGCACCTACTCCAACTTGGGACCTCAACTTTGTTTTGGAAAAATTAACTTTACCTCCTTTTGAGCCAGCTAACACAGCAGAATTAAAATATATCTCTTGGAAAACTGCTCTGCAACTGGCAATAACATCAGCACGAAGAGTTTCAGAATTACAGGCACTAATGGCAGTGGAACCTTTCCTCATTTTCCACCAGGACAGGGTGTCTTTAAGAACTAACCCTACGTTTATGCCAAATGTGGTATCCAGTGTGGCTCTAAACCAAACTATTCACTTGCCAACTTTTTATCCAAAACCACAGAATAAAGGGGAGAGACTACTGCATTCTTTGGACATTCACAGGCAGTTACGCTTCTACTTGGACAAAACCAAAGCTTTCAGAAAATCTGAGCAATTATTGGTAGCATATGCTGCAGGAGCACAGGGAAAAGGCATTTCAAAACAGACTATTTCAAAATGGATAGGACATTGTATACGTTTCTGCCATACACACCATGGGAAAGCTGTACCTAGCAGCATTAGATCTCACTCCACCAGGGCAACAGCCACTTTAACTGCCTACCTCAGAGGAGTACCTACCAAGGATATTTTGGAAGCAGCAACTTGGAGTTCTGTGCATACCTTCACCAAGCATTACCATCTGCCTCTATACTCTAAATCCAGAGCTGGCTTTGCCACTGCAGTGCTGCAGGGCCTTATAGCTATCCCTAATGCCTTATAGAACCAGCCACCCTACCTCAGCTTTGGGATTCTACCCAAGTGTAATGACTGCAGCAGTGTAACACGATGAACATAGTACAGTTTTGTACCTACCATAAATGTAGATGTTCGAGTGTATACACTGCTGCAGTCCAGGTTACCCTCCCTCCTTCCCCTCTTACTTGCTGGTACGTACCTGTGTCTTCTACCATTTACTACCTATGGGGAGTATTTGCTGGTAGCTGAAAGTTGTTGTTTGCTTTTCTTATGTATATTTTATTAGCAATTTGTATTGCCTACCTATTTGGGGGCACCTGACATCTGGGGCAAGAAAAACTGAAGAAAATGGCGTTGGCTGCATCTTATATACCCCTGTCGCACTGACATCAGGGAGGAGGCGACAGCAACTGACACCAGACCAAGACTTTGGAACTCAGGCCAACTGGGGAACCGCCTGACGGCAGGATAACCCAAGTGTAATGACTGCAGCAGTGTATACACTCAAACATGTACATTTATGGTAGGTACAAAACTGTACTTTCCAGGGATTCTTTCCATGGTCAATCCTACCACCGCTCCTGAAGAGCAGCCCAACTCCTTTCCTCTGGAGGGGGTTGACGGACATTTCTCCTTGTACCCTTCTGCCTGGTTAACCATCACCACCGATTCTTGGGTACAAAGGATTATAACCAGAGGTTATCATATCCCCTTTGATCTTTGTCCTGCCCCTTCAAAAAAACCTTCCCGACGTTCCACCCAGTCAAAGGGAAGAAGCTGCACTAGAGATAGAAATGCTGCTAAGAAAGAGAGTACCAAATAGTCCCTCCAGACCAGATAGGATCCGGATTCTACTCAAGACTATTTTTGGTGCCAAAGAAAACCGGGGACTGGAGACCAATTTTGGATCTCAGTGTATTGAACAAGTTTGTGAGAGTACAAAAATTCCGGATGGTCACAATACAGTCTATCCTCCTGCTTTTGGAAAAAGACGATTGGATGTGCTCCATAGATCTTCAAGATGCATACTACCATATAAAAGTGGGCAGGCCATCAAGAAGATTTCTGCGCTTCCGTGCGGGAGCCAGTCACTTCCAGTTCAGAGTACTGCCCTTCGGACTCTCTGCAGCCCCCAGAGTGTGCACAAAGTGCACGGCAGTTGTCACAGCTTACTTGCGACTTCAAGGATTCCAGGTGTTTCCATACCTAGACAACTGGCTCATTTCCACCCCCAGTAGACATCTACTGGAAAAAGCCCTGGCCTACTCTCTCCTCGCTGCTCAAAGGCTAGGCATAACCATAAACTGGCAAAAATCCAATCTCACCCCATCTCAGTCGACAGAATTCGTAGGGGTTATCTTGGACACAAAAAAACTGCAGAGCTGCTATTCCAGAGCACAGAATTCTAAGGATAAAGCAGCAACTAATTCCAATCCTTTCAAGGGAAAAATCCACGGTTCACTCGGTTCTACAGCTCTTGGGTTCCATGGCAGCCTCCATCACCATTGTTCCCCTGGCCAGGTTTCACATGAGGCTTCTACAATGGCTACTGCTCACCCAATGGTATCCCTTTCAGCATCCTCTTTCAGCCATGATTCGAGTAACCCACAGGTGCAAACAGGACTTAAATTGATGGATGACACACAACCCATCACAATGGTCTCGCCCCTTCTCCCCCCAGCACCCCAAGGCCACAGTGACCAAGGATGCCTCCCTGATGGGGGGGGGCTATGTCAGGGACAGACAGTCCAAGGCACTTGGTCTGAACTGGAGGCCCATCTGCATATAAATGATCTAGAGCTGAGGGCGGTGCGTCTGGCGTTGCAAGCATTCCATCCCCTGCTGCCGTCTGAGACAATTGCGATTCAATCAGACAACATGGTGGTAGTCTGGTACATCAACAAGCAAGGTGGAACCAAATCTTACCTCCTTTATCGATAGGCCATGAGGATATGGCAATGGGCGATGGCTACCAACCACTTTCTTGTAGCAGCACACATTCCCGGGAGTTCCAACGTAATAGCAGACGGACTCACCTCACGCGTGGTCCCTGAATCCCTTGATAGCGGCAGAGATCTTCCACCGCTGGAGCCATCCTTGGTGCGACCTCTTTGCATTCCCGACCAACTACAAATGCAGCAACTACTTCGCCTTGATCCCCCCCTCCGGGACAGTCACCCAGGGACGCTCTTGTCCACGATTGGCCCTCGGGTCTTCTTTACGCATTTCCACCCTTTCCCCTCATTCCCCAGTTTCTGAAGAAAGCCCGTTGGTTGAAGAGCAAGGTGATCCTCATAGCACCATATTGGCCTCGACAGATTTGGTTCCTCTTCCTTTGGCCTCACCTACTAGATCGACCATGGATTCTCTATCCAACACCGGAGTTGATTTCACATCCACTGAACCTGCTTCATCCCAACTTGAACAGCCTGAAGCTCACGGCTTGGCTACTCCAATTCCCTTGATTGCCAGGCAGAATTATCTTTCTTTACCAGTACGTGATATTCTCATTGCTTCTCATAAATCTTCCACTAGAATTACTTATCTGAGCAAGTGGAAAAGATTTACCTGTTGGCTGAAACATAAACAAGTAGACCCCTTTTCAGCACCAGTGCCGATAATACTAGACTATCTGACCAACCTTTTTCAATCGGGTCTATCGGCCTCTACCATTAAGAGTTCATTTGGCTGTAATTTCTAATTTTCATGAGGGTCTCTAAGATTCCTCTCTTATGTCCCATAAATTGTGCAAGACCTTCATAAAAGGTGTGAATCATCTGAAGCCTCCTTTTAGAGAACCTATTCAACCATGGGATTTATCATTAGTTCTACAAGCTCTGACAATGTCACCTTTCGAACCAGCCTCTTCTTGCAACCTCAAGTATTTGTCAATGGAAATCCTTGTTTTTGGTCACCATTACTTCTGCCAGACGTATTTCTGAGCTTCAAGATTTATGTATCAAGAGTCCATACTTGATTTTTCATAGAGATAGAGTGTCTCTGAGAACTAATCCATCATTTCTGCCTAAAGTGATCTCTGAAATGTCCATTAATCAAGCCACTGAATTGCCAGTTTTCTTTCCCAATCATTCAAACAGAGGAGAGTATTGCCTACATACCCTAGATATCCACAGGCAAATCCATTTTTACTTAAACAGGACTAAACCCTTTCGTAAATCTGACCATTTATTTTTGGCCTTTTCTTGACCTAGATTAGGATCTGCTGTTGCTAAGGTGACATGAGCTAGGTGGTTGAAGGACTGTGTGACCTTCATTTATACACAACGTAATATCTCGTTGCCTACTACCATGAAAGCTCATTCAACAAGGTCGGTGGCAACTTCAACTGCCTTCCATGCCAGAGCTTCTTTACATGACATCTGTGCAGCTGCAACTTGGGCTACGCCTCATACCTTCATCAATCATTACAAATTGGATTTGGCCTCCAGGGGAAGAGCATCTTTCGGGTTCTATGGTGCTCAGGAATGTCCTTCCATGAGAGCCTCCCAGGAATAGAGGTAGCTGAGGACTCTGTCCCTTGCGTAAGGAATGAACGAGGATTAACAATATCAGATAAAGAAGTTATGTCTTACCATAACATTCCATCTGTATTGTTGATCCTTGTTCAGTCATTACGACCTTCCCTCCTTCCCCCTCCTGTGGATTCTAGTGGATCTCACCATCCGCTTCTCTTAGGTTATTTGACCAGAGGTAGCCTCTACCTTCTTTGACTTGCAAACTCAATCTGAGGTAATAGGGAGAGGGAGATTGTGGGTAAAAGTTTAGCTCGAGAGTTTGAAGCTGACGCGAGCTTGGAAAATGGCCAGCTCGGTTCCGAAGTCGGAACCGATACCCATGCGTAATGACTGAACGAGGATCAACAATACAGATGGAACCTTATGGTAAGACATAACTTCTTTTTCCCTCACCTATAGGTGCTTCTACTAGATCTTAGCCTGCCACTGGAGGCAGTCTGGCACTTTTGTCACTCAGTAGGGTGACTCCACCCTCCCTGTGTATGTGTATGCTAACAACACACACACACACACACACACACACACACACACACACACACACACACACACACACACACACACAAATTATACCTGCTCCACTGGCTTGGTAGTACCAAAGTCATGTTACTTGCAGTATATGTCATGTGTAACTATTTGTGTTACTATTACCTGCACAATAAATAAATAAATGCAACTGATGATGCAGAGAGACCTATTCTCCATCCAGACCACCTGAGCATTATATCTTGTCCTTTTATGATACCTTTTCCTTTTCCCCACTTTTGTCATCTGACCAGACCATTTTAAAACCCATGCAGATTTCTGCTTTACCAAATCTTTTAGTAACGCATTTCGGTATTTCTTAATAGTGATCTTAATTCTCCCTTGTTAGAGGTGCAACCTTTGGATGTGCCTTTCTCATTCTTCTTTTTGGCTGTCCACACCATAATGATGATTCTGATGATGAAGATAGTGACTGTTGTTCCTTTATCATAGTTAACATTTCCATTCGTTCCTTTAATATGTACAGTCAGAGGGTTTCCTCATGTCATATGCTGCCTTAGTAACCATTCAGTGAATTGTCCTTGCCAGTTTGATTTTCTTCTAACAATATGACTTCCAGTAATAAGCACATTATTCTGTTAAAGCTTCACTGAGTTCTGTATAATAGGATCCTCACATCTGTATACGCACAGTTCAGTTCTAAGCAATATACCCTAGAATTTTGTCTGCCTTTGTTGTCTCACACTATACAACCTGATGCTGTCTGGGAGTGATTATAGCACCAAGGATTTTTTTATCTTTTGACCATGCTATGGTACTCCTTCTAATACATATGGTGTGTCTTGATTGCCCCCCCCCCCCCATGGAGTGCAGAACCTTACACTTTTTTCACCTTAAATCACAGTTGTCACCTGTGTGAAATACTTACATGGATGACAAACAGACCATTCATGGCTTTCTTCATAAATGAAAGAAGAACTTCCAAGGTGCAGTAGTACAACACTATATTCTTCACAAATACCACATTACTGATGTAACAGGTGACCTTATATCATGATGTCTGCTCCCAGACAGGCAGTTGACAGTGAGTAAGTTACATGAATCTCTCATTTGTGACACGTGGAACAAACTTCACATGGTAGAAGTGCAAAAATTTGAATAAAAATGCATTTAACCTAAATACAAAAAATACATTTGCATTAATTAAAGCATTATTCTGAAACATATTGGCTAAAATGTGCAAAATAGATTGTAAGATTTTCTTAAATTAAATTAGGAATTTTTTTTTGAAAATGCAGATCTAATCAAAGTAATAGTAGGAATAAATCAACTTATTTCTCTAGGCTTTGCCAGTAAGAGCCCGTGGCTTCTAATGTGCCTGTTCTATACATCTGAGTTTTGCCGTATTTTTTCTACTGTAGTGATGGCCTCAGGTGTTTAAAAGAAAGATTAAAGACAGATGGTCCAGGGCTGGGAGAGCCAAAAAGCACAGCTAGCCGAAACAGCGGAGGGTTAAGAGCACCTCATAGCTGTTATCCTTACCACTATTATTGCTTCCTATCTACTTATGCTACACATTTCAGCTTAATGAAGTGTAATCGCTCAGAGGAAGGCAGCAAGCTGTTCATGCCGTTGCTGTGTGCCAGCAGTGACAGCTGGTACAGCTGGTGGCAGAGAGGAGATGCCACTTCAGGGAATGGCAGCACTTGGTCTGAAATCAGCAAGACAAAAACACACAAATGGAAGGCAGAGAGAGACGTGTAACACACTACATAGATTCTTCGGTGCCATTAAAATTGATTAAAATCACAGTTTGCATCTGGTCATTATAAACAGATGCTAAACAAGTACCAAATGTTCAGAGTAATGACAAGAGAGCACATTTCCATTAGGGTGCTATCTACTGGGTTGTTGATGTTTTTATTTATTTAAAGAATCACTCATACCTTCCAGTCAGTTTTTTCAAAAGACTGTACTTAGTTCAGATTATATTTACTTTTAGGAACTGTACCCCTTCATTTTTCTTCACTGGCGAGGTCACACATCATTGAGAAAATCTTTTTTTTTCTCTTGCAGGTGTATTTGTTTCTTGTGCGTTCTTTTTACATGAAGTTAAAAATGCACAGATTGTGGTATTTTAGTTAGTATCACTTCATATGATTATGGCGTAAAAGTAAGCTTTGGAATGTGAGGTAATCATACACAGATCTAATGAAAATATAATGCTGTCATTGTAATTTATGTGGTAGTAAATACCGGGATAAACATTGTGCAGGATGGCAGAATGCAAACCAAACAATGCCCATTTTTTCAGAGGTTTATATGCAGTCATATTCCCATTCCTGTTTGTCAGATTACCAAGATTCTCATTTGTTAGCAAAATTATTTACTGGGTTACAAGTAGAAGATGCAATGCATCATTGCTGCAGTGTGTATAATAAATGCAGTAAGTACTTCAACTGTTGTCATAATGTGAAAAACAGACTGTTCAAGAAGCAGTACTGTTTATGAAGAAGTTACTTCCTTAGTGTGTAGTTTTGGTTAGTTTGTGTAGATTAGTTTTGTAGAACCAGTCAGAAAAGTTTCTCTTTGTGTTACATGAATAATGGTCATGACTTTGAAGTTAACAGAATTGAGGCAGATAGTCAAGGTAGTCTGGTTTAATGGTGCTATGTAGCCTATATTCACAGTCCCCAAACTGTTATTTAGCCTTCATTGTTTGTTTGTTCAGTAAATATTCCTTGTGTCCAGTGATTGGAAACTGCAGATGCTGAAGTGCATGTGCAAATGCGTATTTGTGCACTGATGGCCAAGACAAATCTTTCTATGTAGTTCAAGGGGCAGTAAGCAGCATTCAAGTTCTTTCTGATGCCAGTCTTTATTCGGTCATATATTATTCACATTAAGCCTAGATGAGATTCAGCATTTGGGTTGCAAGTAGGAACCATCCTTGCAGATGGATTTCAACACCTTCAGAAACAAATGCCACTGTGAAATAAAGAAAAAAGAAAGAAAATATTAAGTGGCTTAGTGGTACTGAAGAAATCTTTATTTTTTTCTGTATTCTTTTTCTAACCCCATTCCTGCTTAACATTGAGCCAATGTCACTATGGATTCATTCTCTGTCACTCAGACAAGAGGAGTCCATGGTGTGACTGTCATAAAGCCAGCCATTACAGGTATTTTTGCCTGGCTGTAATCCAGCTGCTAGTGGCTCACATAAACACCAGTGTCACTAGCCCTCCCTCTGACATGTTTGCGCTCCAATACACATGTCCCATAAGGGCTCTTATCAACACATGACATTGCCAAGGCCATGTCCCCTGGTTCTGTGATCACAGCTTTTGTGCAAACACCCCCCCCCCCCCGAATGAATAAGCCACTCACTCTCACCTTGGTATCTCTGGCAGTTCTAGTGCTGGAGCCAATATTCATCTGTTACACAGTCATGGCTTTAGCCTTGTATACTACGTAGTCAGGTATGACTGAGGAAATCTTGTAGTTACAAATGCAGAAGCTGGAAGTGTGAGTGTTACATAAAAACAGATGACATATACCACTAAAATAAGATTTTGCTGTAACAAAATACTTCTTTTCACTTCATTTAGTAAAACAGATAAATTACACAAGTAGAATTTAATGCAGAAGCAAATTATTTTATAAGATATTGTGAGTGCTTACAGGGAGGGTTGATAGATGACTAATGTATTAGGGCATTATGAATGTTATGGTAATGCACTATGTGTTATTGTACATACAAACAGAATCAGTAGAGCAGTACAAATTTTTTAATAGTAAGATACTTTACTGTGAAAAATGAATTATGTGAGTTGTGCACATAATTGTGCTGTGCAGAGGATATAGCTTTTTTTCTATGTCTAAATATATCAGATATACAAAGATAAATATGCAAATATTATACTTCTTATTGAAGATTTTTTTTTTGTTATGGTATCAAGGTATATAAATTTATTGTTACAAAAATTTATTGTTTTGCTGCTGCTTGACATATTACATTCTTGGGCCATGAGGAAGTTAGGAGGTGATGTAATACATACATGGATCAGTCCACATTGAGTTCTGTCCTTTGATGAGTAGTCTTTTGACAAAATGAAAATTGTTGAGCATACATTGTCAATTCACGTTTTGTTGAAAACTACCCATTGATTATAGTTTGATCATTTAACATTGGGGGAATAAGGGAGTCTCTCCCTACCCTAGCAATGTGGAGTGTGGCGGGTACAAAAACGATTTTCAACTGTTTTTTTCAAGTTGAGGTTGTATGATGTTAACCATTTCTTTTTCTATAGACTTAGTTGTGAATAAAGGTGAGTGGACATTTAGCCACAGTCTTGAGAGCAGACAGGATAAATGCACCTGTCTGGATTGTGCTTCTCTATATAGTTAAAGCAGGAGTAAACAGCACGAAAGTTGTCTCTGGTTTGGTCTCTCTTTAATCAGTAACGTTGTCGGGTTAAACTAGGCTGGACGCAGCACAAACCGGTCACTCTTTTATCTGGTCAGTTTTGCAGATGAAGTCTATACCAGGCATCACCTCTCTGTCAGGAGGATCCCTTACTATAGAAAATATCCCTTTTGACTTGTAGGAGCACATTGTATTTGCGTTCTGTTTTTTAACTGCATGCTTCCAAATGTGCATTTATCATAGTCAGTACAGAAACTGCTAATGAATGTGATGTATTTCACTGAATGCAGTTTGCTGAACTTTCAGCAGTAAATAAACAGTTGTACATGTTGGCAAGAGCTGCTGTGTGTCAACATATCTCTTTACTGTGAGGTGATTCAAGTTGATTGATTTAAGGTGGGTGGTACAAAGGGCCACTATCTTGGAAAGGTGTAGGGGGACTACACCCTTCACGGAAAATGTTTGCTGAAAGCAGTCTTTTATTTTGGCAATGCTGTTTTTTTAGAGAGTTGTGCTGCTTTGCATTTCAGTTGCATGGGATCATTGTCATTTTCAGAGACATGACTTTCAAGGTTCTGATATATAATCTTTGATTCTGCCTCCTCCCTCAAACTGCAACTATGAAGTTTGAATATTTTATATGTTACAGGGTGACCTATGATATATGGCTGTTCTCTAGAGTAGCATTTTGATGGCTCACAATTTCCACTGTATCACTTTTCAAGAAGGGAAATACAGTTTATTCTGTCCAGCATCACCAAGTTAGAACCCTTCTGTCAGGGATTAAAAATGGCCCTGCTGACTACATTAATTTGTTTTTACTCTTGTATCCTATTCCCTGACTGAAATATATAACCGCAACCAGTTACACGCACAATAAATATGCAGTCCCCCTTTTATTTGGTCACCCCAGTATTTTGCACCATCACTGCCACCGTCTGGCAGCCATGGGCAAGAATAGCATATTCTTCTCTTTAGGAAATAGTGAAGACATACCAACATACAATGATACTGCTTAAAAGGATCTGTGGTGTTTGTAGTCTCCTTGACTACTGTCGTTAGTCCACTTTACGGCTGCTCTTTTATACCCTATCCTATTTTCTGTGCACCCCAGAACATTATTGAATCTGACTGTTGACTTAACTCATCAGTCAGAAAGTAGTAACATGAGGAATTTGCTGTCAGTGTGTCAGTGTCTGTCAGTGTGTGTGTTTGGGGTAGGGGAACAGACTAATGATGTCTGTCAATGTTGCTTTATTGTTTGCGCGCATATATATGTTGTTTTTCACAGAATTAATTTATTGGACAGAGCCAATCTTAGATGGGGCCAGGGATAAATGCTCCTTATAATATACATATATTATATAATATTATTATTTATTTATTTACATTTGTTAATTTGTTAAGGATAATTGAATATTCATTTTGGTAGAGAAGGTGAAGAAAGGGAAAAGGCTGTATTAAAACAAGCAAATGATGAAGTGACAATGGCAACAAATTAAAAAAAAAAAAGATGCAGGAACAGAGACCCCAAACACTGACAGTTCAGTCTTCTCAGCAGATTTCATAGTAAAATCTGCAATACTAAGTAACTTCGGAATGCAACAGGCAGAGCATCATTATAATGTTTGAAGCCAAAAAGTAGCTATGTTATATGGGTTGGAGGCAGTGGCATTGACAAATAGGCAGGAGTTTGAGCTGGATGTGGCAGAGTTAAATATGTTAAGATTTGCACTGGGTGTGACGAGGGTGGACAGGATTAGGAATAAGTATATTAGAGGGTCAGCCCAGTTTGGAAGGTTTGCAGACAAAGTCAGAGAGGCAAGATTACTTTGGTTTGGACATGTGTTGAGGAGGGATGCTGAGTATATTGGGAAAAAGATGCTAAGGATGAAGCTACCAGGTAACAGGAAAGGAGGAAGGCCTAAGATAAGGTTTAAGGATGTGGTGAGAGAGGACATGCAGGTGGGTGGTGTGACAGAGCAAGATGCAGAGGACAGGAAGAAATCGAAATAGATGATCCGCTGTGGCGACCCCTAACGGGAACAGCCGAAAGAAGATGATGATGACTCTAGCTTACCAGGTCAGTTATGCTCTCCAGGCTGTCAGGGCCAACTGGAAAACATAAAGTTGCTTCTTCCCTACAGCTGCTTGCCTGAACTCATATTTGAGTTTATGCATGAACAGCAACCAAGCCAAACTACAAGGTGCTCATGTCCCTGGCTTTGAGGCAGTTGATTTTGAGCACTTGGAACTCAAGTGCTTGTAGTGATCCTTGACAACTGCATAGTGGCCCAGAAAAGCTGGCTCCCTGTCTTGAGTTCCCAGGCAGTAGGGAAACCCATTAGGTGTGTACCCTTTCCTTCTTCCTTTCGGAATAACTAACCTCTTGCTAAGAACTTAGTTTTTTGGTTGGATTCAGTCCTCTGTCTCTCTCCACTTTTCAGAAAGTGTCAGAGATTTTGACAATAACTGGAAAACACTGTAGCTGTGTGGCTTTTTTCATTGGGGCTCATAAGTATTACTTAACTGCATATTTGCAACAATCCAAGGCTACCTACTTATCCTATATCAGGCACATGTTTTGATGTCTACCTACTTGGCCTACCTCAGCCACCTTTCTTAGGGAGGGCTTTCTACATATGTGCCAAATCAAGATTCCAAACATCTTTCTATGCACATTAATCTTTATGGATAAGAGGCTTAAGGTAGCAGCGGGATAACCTTGACAAGGGGAGATGAGATGAGTTGCATCTGAGTCTGAGAATGGGGAAATGATGAGTAGTCATTATTGTTGGTGAGTAGCAGAGGTAAACAGTGCTCAGATGCAAACAAAACAGACGCACTTGGCACAAGTATATCTGATGTCTCTAACTCTACATGTACTATTTAGTCAAAGGAGATGTAGTTGAGGGGTAAAAAGTCATTACATTATCACAGAGAATTATAACTACTTCTCCCTATCTGAAGTTCTTAACAGTTCTTAACAGTTTGGGTTCCACCCAGCAACTGATGAGTTACATCATTATAGTCTTATTATTGCAGCAAATATGCAAATTCAAGAGCTCTGATTGATTAATGCACTAGAACTGTGGTGATATTACATAACAGCTATTAATTAAAAATGAGTCAGTATGCAGTATGAGTTGGGCATTCCAGCATTGTGTATTACATAATATCATCATTCAAAGAGACAGGACAAAATACTTCCCTTTGCCGTTATGTGCCATTTAATTTTAAAAGTACTGTATAGTTGTATAGGACAACATACACCCCATTGTTCCTTCTTCGTTAATTATGAAGTATGTCCTTCATGTTATTTTAGACTTATTAACTAGGCAGGTCAATTTGGTCCAGTAGGGGTCTTTGATTGTAGTAGTAATCTGTGAAGATGTCATGAGGTAACAGCAATTATCAGAGGTCATGAGATGAGAGAGTTGGCAGTTATAAAGTCTTAATTACAACAAGAATACAATATGACACTATCACATATTGGAATAATGACTGAATTCTTTATTGAATATTGGTTTAAAACTAACATGCAGGGTCATGCTTATTTTACAAAGAGCAATCTAATTAGTTGCATTAAACTCTTCTGAGTTGCAAAATAATAAACACCTTAACCACTCAGCCAATCCCCAACTGAGAGCAAAGTTGCTAGTCTTTGCAGACAGATAAACAGACCAGTCCGTAACAAACTTAGTAATAAATTTGTACTGTACAGATAACTCTAATACTATAAAATAGTAAATTAAATGAAGGTAGTTAATGAAATTATGTAAGGTACATAATGCAGTATCATTACTGTACTACAGTAACATTGCATTGACCAAGTTATGAACTACAGAACAAGTAAGGGCAGTATTAACAGGTTTGTGGAAATGCTACTACAAACGTGAACTGTATAGAAGAAACAAAATGCAGAACAGCAAAGTGAAAGGGTGTGATGAAACATAATAGGGAATGAAATATGGCAAAGAACTAGATATGATCAATGTGATAAGTTTAGAAACATCTGTACTTCTGTAGATGGGTCAGGCGTCATTTAACTGTAAAATTACACGTTATTACAAGTTTCTTTGCAGGCATGTGCAAAAGCAGCTTTTTTCCCAAAGACATTTCAAGAGATCGATTACTGTGCTTGAATAAGGAAAGAATTCCCTTGTTCAAGAGTAGTTAGTATAGGCAGAGGACTTTGAATTTTTTGTCAGCGTACTCCGAGTTCCAGACTTTGAATATGTTTTGTTATGTACTCACTGTTGTGGACTCTTCTTTGCTCACTGTATTCAAGGCTGTCCTCTGATGAACTTTCTATAAATGCAGTCAGCATTAGCAGAAGGTCCTACATTGAACGTTGTCTGTGTGCCAAGAGGAACAGGTGGTTAAGGCCTTTAAATAAACTGTTAGCCACCTTTGACTGGGTAAATGTTAGCAAGACGTACTGTTTCTAACTTCATGAGAGAGCTGCCAAATTAAACTTTTTAAGGGTTATTGCAGACAATTGCAGGGTTGCTGTTCACCAATCTAGTTGAGAGGTGGCTAGAGGTACTCAATATTGTAGTATAAGTTGTAGGGCAGGCCAGAAAAAATCATTTTCATGCCATGGCGTGTTACCAAAAATGACAATTTTTTTCCATTCAGGTATATATTTGCAGTAGGCTGAGTTTGTTCAGGGATGCTCTGTAACATGCAGAAAACTGTAAACTGCAGAAAAACAAAGTTCAACTTACTGTCTTAACTAACCTAGACATAACTGCAGCTACCTGCTAGAAAATAATATTTCAAAAGTTAAGGATTCTGAAGTGTCTTAGCCAGACTTCCAGTTATCAATATCATTTGTACTTTATCCTTCATGAGTATGGTGATTACCACCTGGAGAAAGGGAAAAAAAGAGTAAACAAGCTGAAACAGAGATTACGAATAGACAGTTGCTTCCCAATCAGTATCAGAACCATCTATGAAGAAAGTATACAGTGGCCTCACCTGAGAAGACTCCAAAAGGAAAAAAAAGAACCATATTCATTTAGAATATCCTACGGATGAATAAACACTACTGCAATACAAATCACTATGTTTGCAACTGACTAATTGTGCATGGCCATATAAAACAAGGGAAAGTACACACACACAAACACACACACACACACACACACACACACACACACACACACACACACACACACACACACACACACACACACACAGATATATGTGAGTGTGTGTCTGTGCATATATTCTGATACCTTCACAGTTGGTTCTGCTCAGACAGGATCATTTCCTGCAGATGTTCAATGAAGAATACCCACATAAGGTGGTTCTCTGGGATCACTATCTTTTTGTTTTTACTGTAGGCAATACATCCACTAACTCATCAAATGAAATACACTGTCACAATACATTGCAGGAAGGGCCACTCATTTATTAAACAGAAATACAAATAGGCATCTTTGCAAGGCAGGCTGCTTACTGTTTCTATCCTTATCTTGTAGAAGACCCTGGATGCAGAAAACCGGTTTTGCTGCTTTTGTTAGTAGTGGTGAAATGTCCTCTCTTCTCCCCTTTCCCATACAATGACCAGCATGACTTAATGACACCAGTCCACAAATTACCCATTACAGTATGGGGACAGAGCCATCTAGAGGGTCATCATTCAGGCGTCTGTAAGGGTTGTTTGTGCCCTTGCTGGAATCCTGGCAATAAGGGCATTTTGTATGTCCTCATCACACCCACAGGGCAAGGAGGTGAGCTACCCACATCACACTGGGATTCACAGCACCTTCCTGCTCTGAGCGAGTGCTCCTGTACCAAACTGTGGTTTGGTGAGCCAAAAGCACACCTCCAAGGTGTGTGGTGTGTTGTTGCTTCTCCTTCAAGGGATTGTGGCTGTATGCATCCTGCTCCAAACCAACCTTTCCCCACAATAAGTGTGTCCATCCTTCCTTGATAGCCCCATCAAGCTCCCAAACTGCTAATTGAACTCTGGCCACCTAGGCTGTAGTCAGGGTTTTATCTTTGTATTCCACTGAAGATTGAACACAAGCTGGAAATAAGAAGGGCATAGACAAAGTCCTGAACAAGGATTTCATATTAGCATTCATGAAAAAAAGAGGAAGGATACCATGCTGTGAGGGGAAGATGATGGTGGGGGAGAATGATGGCCTCATAGAGAGGGAGGGAAAGTGTATGTATAAGTTGTCTTGATTACAGGAGGACAAAGCCCAGGGAACAGGCAGTGTAACAGCAGATTGCACAAAAACCTAGTGAGTACCCTGATAGACCCATTTACAGAGATCTGTAACTGAAGTTTGGCCAGTGGGGAAGTATAGAATGACTGAAAAATACCTTCATTCCTCCCCTTATTTTAAAAGTAGAGGATGAGGGGGTTAGCAGAATTGATTCGGGTAACTGCTGGTCATTCAGCTTGATAGCATTGGTAGGGAAAGTGACTGAGAGGATCCCGAGAAGGCATGAGATATTACTGGAGGCCAACCAGCTTCTAAACCCCAATGGCTTAACTACAAAGAAAACTGGACTGCTAAACCTGAACAGCAGCAGAGCTGATTGAGGGTCTTCTGGGATTTCAGAATGGCTTCCACCTGAATACTAAAGTAAGGACTATGTAATAAGTTGAGAGGACTAGGGGTAGTGCAGAAATTTAGGAACTGGGTGGGGAAATGGCTTATGGACAGCCTCCATGAAATTAAATGCAGACATGATGGTACTCTGACTACAACTGCAGAATCCTAACCTGTGCAAAATTAACAATCAGCCCATTTGAAAATAACTGAAATGGTGCTAAGGCTGATTACAGATTGGAGGATATTTTACGTGGGTTAAAAGGAACCTAAATAATTATGTGATGTCAGAGATTCTCACATGCCCACTTTCTTTAGTTCTGTTTCATGATCATTTAGCCAGATAATTGTGTTGGTGTCTCTCAGTAAAATTAAAGAGCTAGGACGAAAATGGCCTTTCTGTGAATATAACCTGAGGCTTTAAATAATGTATGTTGTATACAGAATTGTTTAGACATTTGCTCTTTCCTTCCTTGCTTTTTTATTTCATAGGGGTTCAGGTCCACTGAGCCTTTTGCTCTACACTTCCAAGATGTACATTGAGGTCTGTAAAAAGCTTTTTCTGAATCACATAGGTGCTTTTTTCTGTAACTTCTCCCACCAGTGGTTACTAAATTTCTCTTACATTGCTGAATTTCATATTAGCCCTTTGAAAATACTTGCTTTCTTCATCACGTCATTCATTCTTCTTTTTTGTTATCTGTATGCTTTCTTTGCTGCTGATCCTTTGAACCCCTCTCATTCTTCCTGTGACCATTTTTACCAGTAATCACGGTTAATTCCTCACCATGCTGTTTTTGCTTGTCTCAAGTACTAGACTGTATGTTTCTCCACTTCCTCTGCCCTCTGTTTCACTCATTCTTACGTGGTAACCACTTTTGGATCAGAGCCTCTCTATTTTGGGACTGAAAAAAATCATATAATAAATATCTAAAGTACTAAGTGTCACAAACCCAGTAAGACCTCTAGATAAGTATCACAAAAAAAATGCAAAGATTGCAAGGGGAGCTGCATCTTCCACCATGGAGTTGTGCCTCTCCCAACATCGCCGTTCTTTAATTGTACTACCTTTCAGGTTGCACAGATTCAGAAAAAATGGAAAGTATTTAAACAGAATGAGGCACCATTCAAATAATAGTCAACATTACTACATCCAGAGTAATGCAATGTTGACATTGCAGATTTGTGCTTGAAAGTACATGTACAAAAGAGGACACGGCAAAATGTTGTATTCTCACATGCATCTACTTAAGCGGCATCATCATTTGATAGTGCAGAAAATTTGCTATTTCCTATAGTACCAAGTAGCCAACATTTCAAGGACTGTCCCCTGGCAGAGACGTTTTGTATTAGTGGATCCATATATGCACTTAATTTCAAGAAACAAAGGACTGAAACATGTAATGTCCACCAGCCACACATTCAGTTTTTATAGTCATTGATTTATTTATCCTCTTGTTTGCTCTTTGTTGTTACAGGATGTCATGGTATCTTGCACCCCATCTACTGGTATATAAGGTCTGATGCCCATGAGGAGGGTATAAAGATATAAAACTTCTTAACTGAAATATACTTATGTACTCAAATTATGTAATGTGTTTTATTGTGAACTATACCCCTCTAAGATAGCAATTTTGTCTGCAAGTGACTGTGTTATTCCTTTAGACTAAATCTGATACTGGCTTGCCTGCGACAATAAGTGATTAATATATTGAAAAATTGATTGATTGATTGATTCATTCATTCATTAATTAATTCATGGAAACATTGTTATTGGTGGCAGAAGTACAGTAGTGACATCATCACACATGCATAGCAAAGCATATCTAAGTATGACACGGCCAAAGCTTCTTAATTTATTTTTATTTATTTGTTTTGTTTTGTTTGTTTGCTTGTTTGTTTATTTATTTATTTTTGGATCCTGACTGGCAATGGATGACTATAGTCACTCATTCATGATGTCCTCTGTCAGCACTATATTTGGTTTTTAATTGCAGGATGAAATATTTCGACAAATTAGCAGTACTGAAAAGGTATATTCCTAAAAAGTATTCACTATCCAAGGCAGGGGACGGGGACAGTACTACATTTGGGATGGGGGAACTATACATTGTGGAATGTGGTATACTTTGATGTACAAATTTGTACACCATTCCCAAAATTCTGGCTGCACTCCAAGTTTGTCACATCCTTGGTTTAACACCATAGCTTACAGTCACTTGCAGCTAAAGAAACATTATATTCTTTTACCTAGTGTCAGCAAATTTTGATGAAGTTTCAAAGACTGCAGTAGACATTTTTTGCTTCAGTTATTCATTCACTGTTTTATCTACATTTAATTTTGAAATATCCAAGTACAAGATGGCACTATCATGTGCAGTACATCATTAGGGAGATATCTGTACAAGTGCAAGTATTACTGTCTTCGGCATCATTCACAAACCTTTCACTGTTCTGCATATGTCATCATCTCTTTTAAGTTTTGTTACAAGTGGCTCTTCTCAACTCACTTCAGTTGATCATTTCTCTAGCTGAATCCTTTTTATCACTCCCTTTGTTTTTAAATTTGTTCTTCACTAAAGACCCAAGTTTTACCTTTTAAAGATGCTTTGAAGATTTTTTTTTCTGGCTGGGAGTCACTCTGATTTTACTGTGTTACCTTGTATCTGATTTCGCTACATCCTGCATGATGTTTCAAGGATGGATGTGGTAGCTACTCCTGCACAATTAATTACCCCATTTTATCATTTCCCAAGTCATTTTGTTGTGAACTTCAATAGAGACAATGATGTGAACAATAAGTATACGCATCTGGATTACACCACACTAAAATGAAGAAAGGACCCGTTTCTCAGGATGTGCAGTTTAGACCAGGTTAAGAGATGTTGTACAAATACTGGTTAAAAGACTGTCTGCAAATGTGTTTTGGATTTTGAACTCATCTCCCAGTTGGCTAGCTG
This sequence comes from Protopterus annectens, assembly GCF_019279795.1. Taxonomy (NCBI): domain Eukaryota; kingdom Metazoa; phylum Chordata; order Ceratodontiformes; family Protopteridae; genus Protopterus; species Protopterus annectens. The sequence goes on along the minus strand of NC_056747.1, from coordinate 457,700,402 downwards.
CTACATGGTAAATTTTTGACACTTAAAATGCGTCTGACTAACTAATAACTTGTCAATGTGTAGAGTGACAGAATGGAAAAACAAAAAAATTTGGAAGTGAAGCTTGAGTAGATATTTCTAAGTTGCTGATTTTCCCATGCTTTTGTTCTTATATAAATGAGAAGGCTAGGATCTTATAAAATTAAGATGTTGCAACTTTAAAAAAAAAAAAAAAAAAAAAAGCTTTTTACTGCATGTAAAGTAAGACTTGTTTAAGAACTCCCTGCAGATGTCTATGCAAGGCTGGGAAAGCTGTGTCCCTGGCATGTGAGAATTGTATGCTGAGGTCACATACAACAGTAATTGCATGTGACACATAAATATCCATGAACTGTAAACAATAATGTATGTGTGCTGGAAAGCAGCAAAATGAGCATCTGGCAGCGAGCAGATGGAAGCAGAACATTTGGCTTGTCTGCTCATCCTTCCAGCTTACAGAGGGATTCAAAAGACACCCCTTCCCCTTAAATAAATTAACTGCAGGGCTGGTGCAGGGTTTACTGGAGTTGCTGAGTGCAAGTCTGAGTCATCGGTCTGTTTGTTGGCAGATATCCCTAAATCCAGGCATCCCCCCTCCCAGTGGGCTGTGTCTGTGAGACAGTAATGAAAATATCATCTTAGTGAGAATTGTATTATCAGGCTTCATAAAAAGCAGAGCATGTTCTGGAAATAAGAAGTAAATGATACTACACAGATTTATTGAAATGCTGATATGCACATACTGCTTCATACATTTTTTTGGCCCTGAACTCAAAGGATTTCTTTGTGAGCTGAATGTATCTTTTAGTGAGGTAATGCTCTGCACTTTTTAGTCGTATCAGGCAGTGAACACTGACTGGTTTCATTTTTCACCAGACTGTAAACAAATATTCTGACAAGAGTTACACAGTTAGTAAAGGAAACATTGTTGATTTAATTCAATTTATATTAAAACATGATATGCTGAGAACTGGACAAACCGAGTTTTAGAAATGTAAAGGAGACTGTTAAAGCACAGATATACAGATTTGCAGAATGGTAGGAGAGTAGCAGCATGCTTTTTTCTAAACCTATATTTTACATGAGGTTCAGGACATAGAGAAGACTACACATAGACTTTGACAAAGTACCATTCTAATGGATGAGCAGTTGGAGATTCAAGGCATGATAGCCAACTGTTACTAAGTATCGAGGGTGGAGGATGCTGATAAAAAAACATATAGGGAGTATTTGTTTTGGGGAGGTAGGAGGAAGCTGAATGACTGAAGTGTCAGATAAAAGGAAGCAAATTTGGGAATGCAATGACATACAGACTCTATGCAGTCTGTGAACAGAAATCAGAATTAAATCTCAGACTTGGGAACTGTGTAGTAGTGGTCTTAATTAGTATTTTTCAGTGCTGTTTGGTTCATCTGCCACATATCAGTCCTCTCATAGGTCTCAAGACCATTTTTAATAAGTTCCTAGGAAAGTACTATGCCCTTGTGGTACCCTAGGTGAGTGTAGCTCCCACAGAGGATGCCATCTACACATGCTGTAATGCCTGCTGTATCTCTGCCTTCCAAGATGGACAAGCAGTGATGGCTGTTCAACCCATCCTCCCACCATTAGCTCCTCCACTGCATGAGATATTCCCCTTAGACGTGAACTGAAGGAGCTTAGAGCTATGTTAGTTTTAAGTTTACAACTGTGGGTGTTTATAATACTGAGAACTGGAATGTGGTAACTAGTTTAATAAATGCCCAATGGACCTGTGGTCTGTAAAGCTAGATGTATTCCTAATCTATTTTTGTAGAGTTCTTGGGTTGAAGGATTTAGACTTAACACTGAGCAGGCACCTCCACGGTGGTGCAGGGGTAGCGTTGTCGCCTCACAGCAAGAGGTTCTTCCGTTCAATTCTCCGTTGGTGCGCCTTCTGTGTGGAGTCTGCATGTCCTCGCCACGGTCGAGTGACGTTCAAAAGACATGCGTGAATGGGCGTGCCTTCGTTGAAGGTTGGGCATCGAGCTGGCACCGCGGCACCGTATAAATCTACTGCCAATCATTAGCGGACTGGAGTTCCGCTGTGGCGACCCCTAACCAGGAAAAGCCGAAGGAACAACAGCAACTGAGCAGGCACCTAACTATGCATATTACTCCCTGAAATATAGTACTTGGTCTGGAACTGATAAATGCTTGTGCTACTTAGCAGCACTTATCTAGGGCTGCAAAATATCAGGTTCATCCTGTAGTAATCTTGTATTGTGCTAATTTAGTATTACCGTTTATTTGTGAACCAGCGCCTGCTAGTTTGAAACATTGGTGTTTCCTCATATTTTTGCTGGCAAGAGATAAGATTTAAGGGTTAGGTAACTGATTTGTTAGGAGGAATTTGGGATGGTATCAAGGTTGGCTTGGGAGCTGAATGGGGAGGTGTTGATAGAGTGAGCAAAGTAAAATTGCAAGATTATGTGAGGGTGATGAGAAGGACAGAAAATTACAGATTTAAGAAACTTAAAGAGAATATTGCTGTTCACAACGAAATACAGTAGAGTTAGATTCACAGGAATTAGGTTGACTGGAGAAAATAAAAGAAGAACTGAACGATTATTTAGACAATAATGTTAACTTTAAGAAAGTATTTCTGGGTCAGATATTTTCTGATGACCCCTCAAAAACAGTATTGGGATTATCTCTGACATTATGGCAGTAACACACATATAGGGGTATGGTGCAAGCTAGAGATTACTTTATTGGTAAGATAATTAGTTCTTCTTTTCAGATACTGAAATTATTCAGAAGATATTATTAACAATTATATATACCACAGGATAATACTGAGAAAGCAAAAGAGCTTATGTTGTAGTATTTGACTTAATACCTGTCTTAGTTCATACTGAAGGGCAGGTCTCATCTTTAATGGTCCTTCTCAGAAAATATGAGTTTAAAACTGTTATTGTTAGGCAAAATGTCAGTAAGCCCTTAGGATGCAGTGTTATCCCCACTAAAGTATGGAAGCTTGGAGGGGACAAATTGATAATATAAATGGGAAGTTATCATGAGAGGGATTCTTAGAGTGAATGGGCATCCTGAAGTCTGGTGGGAGGCTAGACATTTGATAATATATTGAAAACAGTTATTCAGATTTATATGGTACTTTTACTGCTTAGTGAAGATGTGAAAAAATATTTGTTCATGTGCAGTGGTCTTATAGAGCTATTTATTTATTCTAAAGGAAAGAATACAGTTTCCTAAGGAATTTACAGAAATCCTGAATAATCAGTGGTTGTTGACTAGAGTAAAAATATTGTCCTAGCTTTCATAGGACTTTGGTTAAACAGAGTCACACAGCAAAGTTGCCCCTTTTTCTGACTTGCCATTTGGTATTTAGTTGGTCCACTGGCTGTGCTTATAGGGTATTCTAAATTAAAGGGGCTCCATTAGGAGGGAGAGTAAATAAAGTTATCTTTATTTGTTGATGGTGTGATATTATCTTTAAGTAGACTTAATCAGAATCTGGAATGGGTGTTTGAGCAGATAACAATGTTTGATAGGATTCAGACAATAAATGTAACATTAGAAAAATTAAGGAAGCAGCAGTAGATTTTGAGCCCATCAGTGGAATTAAGGTGGAAGTTTTCAGATTTATGGGAGTCTGGCTGAGATCTTAAGATAGATCAATAGCAATAATGCAAGCAGCTTTATTAGTAAGAAAAGCAACACTGTTTAAGAAATGGAAAATATTATACTTGGGAATAGATCAAAGAGTGCAGGCTGTCCGTATGTTTGTCCTTCCTTTATTACTGCAGTGCAATAATTCTCAATGGCTACACCAATGGGGCTTTTTTGTGAAGTTGAAGATGCACTCTAAATTCATCTTGGATTATGGTAGGCTTTGGGTGACTTGAGAAAAATTAGTTCTTAAGGAGAAAGGTGGGCTGGAGGCGCCAGATTTTTATAATTGTATCACAGCTAAGTACCTTCAAATTATATTATTTAACACATGCAATGGAGTAGTGTACATGGTGACAGGAATTAGTGGTAAGCCAAAGAGGAGGTAGACAGAAATTAAATATTTTACAATACTGATATAAGCAAAACAGCAGCAAACAAATAAGCTGAGTCCAAAGTGGCCAAGTAAAAAGTTTTAATTGTCAAATGTTAGTGCTTTTGGGTAAGAACCCTTCCTCAGACAACAGAATACATTCTCTAAAATGTTTTAAATACAGTTAAAAATCAATGAAGCAATTAAAAACAACAAATCATTGCTTACATTTGATCATTAGGATTGCAGCATGCATCTTAAACACACTTTTAGTAACATAGTCCAAGGGCAATGTTATAGAGTGTCTCGACTATGTACGGATAATGATGTATTTTGCAGTGAGTTAGATACATTGACTAAACATGTATCGGATAAAGGCTATTGTAAACAAGAATTAGATAAAGGCAAACAAGCAGCATATCTGCAAAGGAGTAATAAGTCTAAACCCTGGTTTACTGGTGAATCCTTGCCAATAAGGAAGAAAAGTAGGATATGCTCCTCTTCTGATATGAAGCCAAAGGTAGTATTGCGCTATAGTAATAATATCCAAGATATTAGTAACATAATTAAACAGAACTGGAAAATTCTCAGAAGTGATGAATGCCTAAGGGATAAGTTAGATCCCATACCTAGGTTTATTTATAAACGGAATAGTAATCTTAAAGATCTGTTATGCCATGAGCCAGTGGTGAGTAAGCAAGTTTCCAAAGTTAAACATTTTAGGATAGGAACTTTCCCTTGTAGACATTGCAAGGCATGCACTTTTGTGAATAGTTTGAGCTACTTTGTACATCTGATTTCTAATAAGAGATATGTGTTTGATTTTTATGCTGATTGTCATACTGAGAATGTGATATATCTGGTGCAGTGCAGATTATGTCCTAGTTTTAAGTGGGAAAAACTAATTGCAAGTTAAAAACTAGAATTTTAAATCATCTATCTTGTATTAGACTTAAGGATGAACGTAATGTCTTGTACCAACATGTTAAAAAATTTCCAGATCATACTTTCTTATTTATGGTGTTGCATATAGTTCATATGGGAAAAGGGGGGGTGATATTGTTAACAACACAGAGTATATAGAATTAAAATGGATTATACAACTGTCTGATGATACTTATACTTAATAACTCTGTCCCTTTAAAACCAGCCTTGAAGAGAAGGTGGGTCAAATGTAAGCAATGGTTTGTTATTTTTAATTGCTTAATTGATTTTTAACTGTATTTAAAACATTTTAGAGAATGTATATGTTGTCTGAGGAAGGGTTCTTACCCGAAAGCGCTAACGTTTTACAATTAAAACTTTTTACTTGGCCAGTTTGGACTCAGCTTATTTGTTTGTTGCTGTTTTACATTTTTGTAAGAGGAGTCCTTAAGGGAAGATAAGAAGCTTTTTGGTTTGTTTTGTACTGATATAAGCAAGTCCATAATGGAAGAGCAGATTTTCTTAACTTGAAGGAGATATTTAGAAAGCCGATTTATGCAGAATGAGAAAAGAACTCTTACATATAGGCTATGCTAGGTAAGGTAAGTGGAAATGAAATACAGAATGGATACGGAGTAATTCTTGCGCACAAATTCAGAACTGTGATCAGTTATTTTTTCAGGGTAGGATACTGGCTTGGGATCAAGTCCAGATGTTATATCAGTGGTATGGTACCCTAGTTGGGGCAATTAAACTATCTATGTGGAGCTGTAGAACTGAGAGTGAGTAGTCTGCAATAATAATAAAGCTAGCATGTGTCAGGTCAGAATGAGGTACAACTACTAAACTAAATAGTAACATTTATACAGTATAACCGGAGTCAAAGGAGCCAATAGTTCTGAAACTTAAGCAAAGCTGGCAGTGTATCGTATGGCTGGTTATTAGTAATATGCAGTGCACACATCTCTTCTATTCCAATGTATATACTGAAGGCTAGATTTCACTGTATCTTAGCATTATGAAGTTTTCAACAGTATTTTTGTACACCAGTTAGGCTTAATAAAATACTTCCAAATGTCTGTTGTAAGATGCAGATGTTTTGGTCTGGTAAAATTCTGCATTACTTTATAGTTGAGTTAGAAAAATTCTGAAAAGATTTGTTGCAATTTGAGATTGAATTAACATCACAACTTCTGTATCAAGGTCTGATAACTTAATAAATTACGGTAGTAAATGTTATTATGTTAGCAGCAGCAGCAAAAAAAAAGGCTATATAGCTAGGTAATAGAAAATTTCTGTTAGCCATAAGTTGGAAGATGTATGTAGAATGTTGTTTAGGAACTGATCGATCTGGAAGAGAAAGCTCTGAAGAATATGACTAGGCAGCCATTTTGAAACAATGGTTGCCATGATGCAAGTGATTGGACAGACAAAATTAAATTTAGAATTGGCTGTGTGCACCTGGATTTCAAGGCTAGGAAATCTTAGGATATTAGGAGGCTGTGGTAGGTTGGGGATGGGTATAATTTAAATGGAGGCCAATGATTTTTTTCTTTTCTTTATATTTATATATATATATATATATATATATATATATATATATATATATATATTGTATTTTTGAAATAATGGTAAAATTGTAGTTTATATAAAGTTATGAACTGAGTCATTTATCTGCATTTTGTAATTTTTGTAAGGAAGTACGTGAAAAAGGGAATGTAAATTATATAATAATGTCAATTTTTTTTGTGCTGTTGTACAAGAATAAATTGTTAGGTAAACAAGACCTACAGCTTTTCCAGTAAATAATGGCAGCCTAAATAGAAAAGTGATCTTCTGTTTTCAGAATCATTTCTTATTTAACATTGTAGTAACTCTTGAAATAGCACAAATGTATGTTGAAGATTCTAAGCTGAACATACAAACTCAGAAAACATGGTCAGTACATAAAGAAATGACCATCCACACATATTACAACTGATGGTTTACAATAACAATACATTTTAAGATAACAGCAAAAAGTGTAACTTTGCTGAATGTTTTGACAAAATGTATATGGGGGCAAGGATCTTGTTTCTAAACAAATTTACAAGATGATTTAAAATGAGTAAAATACAGGTCATTTTATATGTGTTATTTTTGTCCTGATAAAATTTGCTTCAGAAGTGACAGACTTGCTTTCAGCTATATAAACTTTCAAACTAGTGCTGTTTTTGTGGTTCTGATGTTTAGGTTAACAGTTTTGAACACACCGAGTTCTAGTTTACAGATATTTAACAAAAACAGGTCTGAGAAAGAGTCTTGATCAGTGTGGGCTACACAGAGAAGTGGTCTTGTATATTTCTTGCAGTACTGGCAGATGGAGAAGGACTATACATTTGCTTGCACTTCCATTACAAATGCAGGCATACTGCTGACATTTAAGATAACTTCCATTTCTGATATTACTTGAGAAAAAAATATAAATTTTTGCCATGAATCCTATAGCTCACTTTTGGATGTGGGGAAGAGGAAGATCATACATGTGTTTCAGCACTAGTGATGCAGTATTGAATGAGAATCTTGATTTAGTTTTTTTTTTTCATAACAAACCTTTATTTGCATTTCTTGTGGCCTGTAGAAGAATTACTTTTCAAATACTTGCTTACAGAAGTTCTATGCTGAACGACATAAACTAGCTAAAACACACACACACACACACACACACACACACACACACACACACACACACACACACTCATATAGTGTTGTTAACAGTTACATAAATATTCAGTGAAGATGTTGTTTTATTAGGGTCTGAAGAAGCTGTGATTCCATTGCAAAAGTGCTTGCTAGTTTGTATATGCATTAAACTTGGATTTATTTTACCTGCTGTTTGCTCCCTTCTTTACCTTTGGATATTTTGAATTGTGAGTGCTGTGTTTTCACACTTGGATTTATTTTACCTGCTGCCTGCTGTTTGCTGCCTTCTTTACCTTTGGATATTTTGAACTGTGACTGCTGTTTCCACACTGGTGCTTTTTTCTGTATTCATAAATATTGGTATTGCTGAACCAATTCATGTGTGGTTGCATTATTTGTGGCTTTTGCCTTTGTTTTATCTTCATTCATTTTATATTTCAAAAACAATCGAATCTTTCTCAGAATGTTCCCCAATACCAAGCTGTCTTTTTTTCGATTTATCAAGTATAAAATAATATCATTAGTAAATAAAGCCAAATTGTCTTGATTACCATATCAATTATATTCCTTAATTTCTGAGTCCCTTATTTTCTTTGCCAGAGGCTCTAAATACAAAAATAACAATGGAGAAACATGACACCCATGCCTAGTTCCTCTGTTCAAATACAACTTATCGTAGAATAACCCTACCATTTTATTTCTTGCCTCTGATTCTTCATATCTTCCTAATTAACCTTACTTTTCTGTCAAGGAAAGTATATACTTCCATTATCCTAATCATGAATTCCCAGCTTACTTTGTCAGATGCTTTTTCTGCATCAAGATCCACCAAGAGCAGTGGTATTTCCTTACATTCTGTTTTCCTCTGGATCATAATTGTTTGCAATGTTTACTGAATTTCCTGTTTGCACTTATTTTTAAAATCGTTTTTTTCTCAAAACTTGCATTTTATCTGTCTTTGGCCTAGCACTCTTGTGTGGGGTCATTTACTGCACTGTTATAACTTGTTAATACTTGTGAACCTCTGCTATCTCTGAAAAAAACAAAAAAAAAATCTTGCTTTTTTCCCCACTTTTCTGAGATTTAAAAAAGTTTAGTTACAGGCTTGCTGTTCTTGAACTGTTTGTAAGTTTCTGTGAGGCCATTTTTTGCTTGGGCTAAAGGAAAGTCTCTCTGTTGATCAGTGGCAGTGAAAAACATTGAGCAGCCTGCCTGCCCCTGTGGGAGTGGTTACTGACTTGAAACTGTAGTTTTATTGGCCATTTTGGGTCAATTCCAAAACTCCTTCATCTTCCTCTCTTAAAACCCTCTTTTGCACGGTTTTGCGCGTTTTTGTGCATAGCGCAACAGCAGGCAGCGCCGCCTAATTGGGTTTAAACTATTCCTGGCTCCACAAAGTCTGCTCTTCACTTTTTCCCTTAGAACTGCTCTATCTCTCAATTTAAACACCATATTCTCATTCTAAGGTCCTTCACTGGTCCAATTAAGTAATCCTACAAGTTAGCACTATTAAACCATAAGCACTACTTACTCTTATGCTCTCTACGATTACCCTGTCCCCCATTGTCTTTGGTGTCCTGTGCAATTTTTCTCTCGAAGCTGGCCTTGGAGGATTTTATGAGGGATCATAATTTTTTGCTAGTACTGATCAGAGATGCCTTCCCTATTAGGGATTTTGCTCTGTCATGTAGTAGCTTCCTCCTTCTGTTGTACAGTTTATTTATGGCAGGGGTCCACCAGACTGGACGCCTGCCTTTGGATGATTGGGTCTTGGTTTTGTTTGGGATAGCATGATCCATGCATTCCTGGAGATGTCCGTAGAATGCGTTTATATAGGATTCTGCAGTTTGGGCCGTAGTTTCCACTGGCCCTGGGGCCTTGAAGGATTCCACTTCAGTTTTGAGAAGTGAGAAGTTCGCTTTGAAGTTTTCACTGTGGTTTTCTGGGCTGGGGGTGGGGTGGGATGTGGACATCCAGTGAGATTAATTTATGGTCTGATCTTACCAATGAGGGATATACTTCTGGTGTGGAGCATAGAGTCCCCATATTGGTAATGATCAGGTCTAGTATGTTGTCCCTCTTGTGGGAGTGGTGACTAGTTGTTCCATAGCATTTGAGTTTATAATTTCCAGGAACCTTTGGGCTAAGGTGCTGGGGCTTGAGTAGTGCTTCCAGTCAATGTTTGGGTAGTTGAAGCCCAATATAATGGTGTTCGGAGATCTTCATGTTCTCCAATGTTTTCAGGAAAGCAGTGGGATTCCTGACTTTGAGAGGGTGGTCTGTAGGATGCTATAAACTGAAAAGCAGTCTTGCCCACTGTTAGTTGCACATGGATGGTCTCCGATGCTGCAATGCCACTAACCTGGAGGTGTGGATATCCTTGATAAATATGGAAACTCCCCTCCTTTTGTGGTTGTCCGGGTTTTGGGGCGAAAAGCATGATATGAGGTATAGCCTGGTAGTGCTGGGGTGCTCTCTGGAGCCTTGAACCAGGTTTCTGTCACTGCACAGATATCGATGTTCTCCATACTGAGGAGAGCTGCGTGCATCTTGAGGTTAAGACTTCTGGCGTTTAGCAGCATTACCCTTAGTTTCTTGTTCCTTGTGCTGTCTATGGGGGTGGGTTTGACTTTTGAGCCTTGCCTAAAAAGGCACTATGGGGTGGCAAGAGCCTTTGCCAATATCCCAAAGCCTAGTGGTGACAGGTGCAAGCTGTCCATAACAAGCAACGTGGTTTGTCGAGCATGTCATCCCAGGCTGACAGACACTGGATCCCCTTTGAATGACACCAAAATTTTAGCCAATTGTTAAAATCGATCATTTTGTCTTTGTACTGTGGCATCATTCTAGGTGAGGGTAAGATGCTGCTCAAGGTCAAGTATTACCAGCCTGGGCTACATGATCAGAGAGCTCCTCTATGTCTCTTTCATGTAGTCCAGGAGAATGATCTCAGGTCATTCACACCAGCATGTACAATGACTGAGTCATATTTGTATTTGCTTTGGAGTGACCTGAGTGCTTGCGTCTTAAATTCAGTTTCCCTATATTACTCTAGCATGTCCAAAGGTCAGTCAGTGGTTTCCTCTCCAGTCCAGCTGGTGAATCTGCGAATTTTGAGGCAATGTTACAACTGTCTCGTGTACACGGACAACCCTCTCCTCCTCCAAACAGGTTCAAATATATGTGAGAGATGCAACTATTTAGCCAAACTGGAGGCTGAGCTCTCTCATCTCAAAACTGGTGTAACCAGTCAGGAAGAGAAGGTAACCTCACACAACACATTTCCAGTATCACATAGTCCCACCACATCAGCGAACCAAGCACATAAATACACAAAAACATACTCGGAGGCTCTAAATAAAAATCTACCTAAGCAACAGAGACCTCCAAAGCAGACATTCAAGCAAACGCTACCTCAAAACAAAACACGCACAACACATAGCCCACAAAGTCAGTGTGCCAAGCAGCCACAGCCCTTAAGGCTGAAAAACACACCTGATACTCTTGTAATAGGTGACTCTATTGTCAGACACACTGACGTCCCACTCACCAGGCTGAATAGAGAGAAGGTCACGGTGAGCTGCCTGTCAGGTGCTAGGATCCGCCACATAACGCAAGCACTCAGGTCACTCCAAAGCAAATATAAATATGACTCAGTCATTGTACATGCTGGTGTGAATGACCTGAGACGTACCTCCCTGGACTACATGAAAAGAGACATAGAGGAGCTCCCTGATCATGTAGCCCAGGCTGGTATGACCCTGACCTTGAGCAGCATCTTACCCTCACCTAGAATGATGCCACAGTACAAAGACAAAATGATCGATTTTAACAATTGGCTAAAATGTTGGTGTCATTCAAAGGGGATCCAGTGTCTGTCAGCCTGGGATGACATGCTCGACAAGCCACGTTGCTTCGCTAGGGGCGGCTTGCACCTGTCACCACTAGGCTTTCGGATATTGGCAAAGGCTCTTGCCACCCCATAGTGCCTTTTTAGGCAAGGTTCAAAAGTCAAACCCACCCCATAGACAGCACAAGGAACAAGAAACTAAGGGTAATGCTGCTAAACGCCAGAAGTCTTAACCTCAAGATGCACGACGAAGCTCTCCTCAGTATGGAGAACATCGATATCTGTGCAGTGACAGAAACCTGGTTCAAGGCTCCAGAGCACCCCAGCACTACCAGGCTATACCTCATATCATGCTTTTCGCCCCAAAACCCGGACCAAACCACAAAAGGAGGGAGTTTCCATATTTATCAAGGATATCCACACCTCCAGGTTAGTGGCATTGCACGTATCGGAGACCATCCATGTGCAACTAACGGTGGGCAAGACTGCTTTTCAGTTTATAGCATCCTACAGACCACCCTCTCAAAGTCAGGAATCCCACTCGGCTTTCCTGAAAACATTGGAGAACATGAAGATCTCTCCGAACACCATTATATTGGGCGACTTCAACTACCCAAACATTGACTGGGAGCACTACTCAAGCCCCAGCACCTTAGCCCAAAGGTTCCTGGAAATTATAAACTCAAATGCTATGGAACAGCTAGTCACCACTCCCACAAGAGGGGACAACATACTAGACCTGATCATTACCAATATGGGGACTCTATGCTCCACACCAGAAGTATATCCCTCATTGGTAAGATCAGACCATAAATTAATCTCACTGGATGTCCACATCCCGACCCCACCCCCAGCCCAGAAAACCATAGTGAAAAACTTCTCAAAAGCGAACTTCTCACTTCTCAGAACTGAAGTGGAATCCTTCAAGGCCCCAGTGCCAGTGGAAACTACGGCCCAAACTGCAGAATCCTATATAAACGCATTCTACGGACATCTTCAGGAATGCATGGATCATGCTATCCCAAACAAAACCAAGACCCAATTATCCAAAGGCAGGCGTCCAGTCTGGTGGACCCCTGCCATAAATAAACTGTACAACAGAAGGAGGAAGCTACTACATGATAGAGCAAAATCCCTAATAGGGAAGGCATCTCTGATCAGTACTAGCAAAAAATTACGATCCGTCATAAAATCCTCCAAGGCCAGCTTCGAGAGAAAAATTGCACAGGACACCAAAGACAATCATAAGGCTTTATTCAGTTATGTTAGAAACCTGGGATGCAACTCCCAGACTTGTTTTGAGTTGATTCTAAACGACAAAAAATACACTGAACCCACAGACATCGCCAATATCCTGGCATACAGGTTCAGTGCAAACTTCTCCACCCCCTCCCCCCCAAAAGAGCAAGTATCTATCTCAGCAGAGGGCTGCCTCCCAAACATCTCTGATGCTCAGGTGAATGCTGCCCTCTCCAAAGCAAAAAACACTGCTTCCATGGGACCAGATGGCGTCCCAGGTTGAGTCCTACATGAACTCCAAGAGGAACTAATCCCTCAAATAAAACACCTATACAATCTCAGCCTCACTACAGGATATGTGCCCACAGAAGGGCGTACAGCAACAGTGGTCCCACTCCACAAAGGTGGAGCCTCTACGGACCCTGGAAACTATCGCTCATAAGCCTGACTAGCCTAGTCTGCAAGGCTATGGAGAGGATCATCATGGAGCTCATAAACAAAGACATTGGGGACCTACAGACACTAGATCCTGCAATTCGGCTTTGTCAAGGGCAGATCCTGCCTTTTGAACCTGGTTGACTTCTTGAAACAGTCACCAAAGCCATAGATGAAGGGAAGGTAGTCCACACAGCCTATCTGGACCTTGCAAGGCATTTGACACAATACCCCACTCGGGCATCATAGATAAGCTATCCAGCTTAAATATGAACCCCTATGTCACAAGATGGGTCGCGAAAGCGGGCTCAAAGACAGAACCCACAGAGTGAGAGTTGCTGGAGCCATGTCAGACTCGAAACCAGTCACAAATTAGGCGTGGCGCCCCACAGGGTTCTGTCCTGGGACCACTCTTGTTCGGTATATACAATTACCCAAGACAGATGGGTTCTGGATATCATTCACCACGGTTACAGGTTTTATTTCCATACCTTGCCTCCTTTCAAAGGCATGCCAGACATTCCTCCTCTACAAAGACAAGAGGCTCACAAGCAAATTTCTCAGTTACTCCAAATAGGGGCCATTCAGCGGTTCCTGTGCCAGAAAGGGGCCTAGGATTTTATTCTCGCCTGTTCCTAGTACGAAGAAGGGAACACGTGGAGACCAATTTTGGATTTATCTATCCTCAACACTTATCTGGACATTCCCAAGTTCAAAATGTTGACGTTACAACAGCTTTTACCTCTGCTGGGCAAAGATCACTGGATGGTAACTTTAGATCTCAGGAAGCTTACCTTCATGTGCCTATAAGACTAAGTTGCAGAAAGTATCTGCGTTTCGAGCTGGAAATTCACATTATCAGTTCTCTGCATTGCCCTTTGGCTTATCTACTGCCCAGAGTATTCACAAAGGTTCTGGCTCCAGTGATAGCTTACTTCAGGCTAAAGGAATTCAAATCTATCCTTACTTGGGCGATTGCCTGATTCTGGCTCAAGAAAGGAAGACCTTCTACAGCATTTGGAATATGTCATAGCAGTGCTAAGATGCCTAGGGTATTCTGTGAACGAAATAAAGTCCAGTCTAGTACCCTCTCAAGACATGTGCTTTCTGGGTGTGAGACTGAATACAGCAGCCCAGATGGCCTTTTAACCCCGGACAAACAAAAGAATCTTTCCAGTTACTTCCATCAACTATCTCTTCAGTCCGGGCTGACTGCAAGGACAGTCCTTCAAGCCTTAGGGTTCATGGCATCTTGTATTCTGGTGCTTCCCAATGCCAAACTGCATATGAGGAAGCTACAATGGTATCTCAAAATGTATGGACACAGCACTGCCAGGATTTGGACACTGTCATTCAAATAATACCTTGCATTCAAAAGGAATTTTTGTGGTGGGCTCAGGAATGTCACCTAAACAAGGGACTCTCTGTGACCCGGCCAGAGGCGAGTCAAATTCTAACGACAGATGCCTCAGACATTGCTTGGGAGCTCATCTAAATGGAAAGTGGATACAAGACAAGTGGCCTGCCAGACTACAGCATCTACATATCAACATGAAGGAGATGTTAGCAGTCCAGTTTGCATTAATGGCTTTCAAGGAGTTACTTCTTCCAGGGCAGGTGTTGATTCTAACAGACAACACAACTGTCATGTGGTACATCAACAAACAAGGGGAACACGTTCTTACCCATTGTGCAGGCAAGCAATGATTTTATGGGAGACTGCGCTCAGCTTGCAACTAACTCTTCAGGCAAGGTTTCTGCCGGAGCACAGAACTCCTTAGCAGATGTGTTAAGCAGACAAATCATGGATCCCCACGAGTGGAAACTGGATCTTCATGTATTTCAAAAGTTGACAGTGTCCTGGGGAACTCCAGACATAGATCTGTTCGCTTCTCCACTAAACCACCAGCTGCCAAAGTTTTGCACAAAGAGGTTTCATCACACAGCTTGGAAAGTGGATGCTCTTTCTTTCAGTTGGAAAAATCTTCATGTGTATGCTTTCCACCTCTGCCTCTTCTTCCAAAGGTGCTTCTAAAGGTCAGACAAGACAAGCCAAGGATGATTTTAATAGCTCCAGATTGGCCTCGCAGCACTGGTACCCATTACTGAGGAGTCTGGTAAAGAAGCCTCCATGGCCTTTACCCTTGATTCCACATCTGTTGTCTCAGAAGGACGGTCGTCTGCTCAATGTCAAGCTTCACTCTCTTCATCTAACAGCCTGGCATATTCTGTTTTGAAAGACAGCAGGTCTCAACTTCCTCAACAAGTTTTAAATGTGATTATGGAAGCCAGAAGACCTAGTACAAGGAAAGTGTACGCAGAAAAATGGAAGAGATTTTTATTTTGGACTGCAGCAAAGAATTTGGAGATTTGAGCCTAATTTGAGTGTGGCTCTTCAATATCTTACTGAGTTATTGGACAAAGGTTTGTCTTTCTCTTCCATTAAGATTCATGCTGCAGCAATTTCAGCTCACTATGATTGTGACCCACCATTGTTTTCACATCCTTTGTTCAAGCAATTTCTTAGAGGGCAAAGAATATAAGACCCCACGTGAGCTCCTACTCCTGCTTGGGATCTCAATTTTGTGTTGGAGAAACTTACTCTACAACCTTTTGAGCCTCATGCTACTGCTGAATTGAAATACTTGTCATGGAAGACTGCTTTTTTGTTGGCCATTACTTCTGCAAGAAGGGTTTCTGAGTTACAGGCCCTTATGGCGGTTGAGCCTTTTTTGATTTTTCATAAGGATAGGGTATCATTACGTACTAATCCTTCCTTTATGCCTAAAGTGGTTTCTAGCGTGGCTTTAAACCAAACTATTCATTTGCCTACTTTTATGCAGATCCCCAAAATAAAGGGGAAAAGATTTTGCACACTTTAGATGTACACAGGCAATTGCGTTATTATTTGAGCAGGACTAAGGATTTTAGGCAGTCTCAGCAGTTGTTTGTTTCTTTTGCTTTGAGTTCTCAGGGCAAGCCTGTGTCAAAACAAACTATTTCTAGGTGGATTGGGTTTTGCATTGCATTTTGTTATTCCCATCATGGCAAGGAGATTCCAGCTGGGATTAGGCCTCATTCCACTAGGGCTACTGCCACTTCAACAGCATTTCTAAGGGGTGGCAACTAAGGATATTTTGGAGGCAGCTACTTGGAGTTCAGTGCATACTTTCTCTAAGCATTACCACCTTCCTCTCTACTCTAAGTCTAGGGCTGGTTTTGCCACAGCTATTTTGCAAGGCATGTTATCAGCTCCTGCTTCCTTATGATTTGCCAGCCTCCCTTACCTCTGCTTTGGGATTCTACCCAATAGTTAGGACTGCAGCAATGTGGAATGAAGAACATAGTACAGTTTTGTACCTACCATAAATGTAGATGTTCGAGGATCCACATTGCTGCAGTCAATACCCTCCCTCCTTCCCCTCTGTGTTTAGGGGTGGTTGTGTAGGTGAGGTTATATTCTGCTAATTTTGTATATTTTGTATATATATATATATTTTGGTGCAGGTATGTTTGGAGTTTTTGGTTTTTGGCCTTATCTTTTCAGGGTCTTCTGACATCTGGGGCAAGAAAAGACTGAGGGTATGACGTCGGTCATGCGCATTAGTACCCTGACGTACTGACGTCAGTCTAATGCGCCCTGACCGACGTCAGCCATATACTTTGGTATTCGGGCCGACTGGACAGCGGACTACCCAATAGTTAGGACTGCAGCAATGTGGATCCTCGAACATCTACATTTATGGTAGGTACAAAACTGTACTTTTCTTGTTCCTTGTGCTGTCTATGGGGGTGGGTTTGACTTTTGAGCCTTGCCTAAAAAAGGCACTATGGGGGTGGCAAGAGCCTTTGCCAATATCCGAAAGCCTAGTGGTGACAGGTGCAAGCTGTCCTTAGCGAAGCAACGTGGCTTGTCGAGCATGTCATCCCAGGCTGACAGACACTGGATCCCCTTTGAATGACACCAAAATTTTAGCCAATTGTTAAAATCGATCATTTTGTCTTTGTACTGTGGCATCATTCTAGGTGAGGGTAAGATGCTGCTCAAGGTCAGGGTCATACCAGCCTGGGCTACATGATCAGAGAGCTCCTCTATGTCTCTTTTCATGTAGTCCAGGGAGGTATGTCTCAGGTCATTCACACCAGCATGTACAATGACTGAGTCATATTTGTATTTGCTTTGGAGTGACCTGAGTGCTTGCGTCTTAAATTCAGTTTCCCTATATTACTCTAGCATGTCCAAAGGTCAGTCAGTGGTTTCCTCTCCAGTCCAGCTGGTGAATCTGCGAATTTTGAGGCAATGTTACAACTGTCTCGTGTACACGGACAACCCTCTCCTCCTCCAAACAGGTTCAAATATATGTGAGAGATGCAACTATTTAGCCGAACTGGAGGCTGAGCTCTCTCATCTCAAAACTGGTGTAACCAGTCAGGAGGAGAAGGTAACCTCACACAACACATTTCCAGTATCACATAGTCCCACCACATCAGCGAACCAAGCACATAAATACACAAAAACATACTCGGAGGCTCTAAATAAAAATCTACCTAAGCAACAGAGACCTCCAAAGCAGACATTCAAGCAAACGCTACCTCAAAACAAAACACGCACAACACATAGCCCACAAAGTCAGTGTGCCAAGCAGCCACAGCCCTTAAGGCTGAAAAACACACCTGATACTCTTGTAATAGGTGACTCTATTGTCAGACACACTGACGTCCCACTCACCAGGCTGAATAAAGAGAAGGTCACGGTGAGCTGCCTGTCGGGTGCTAGGATCCGCCACATAACGCAAGCACTCAGGTCACTCCAAAGCAAATACAAATATGACTCAGTCATTGTACATGCTGGTGTGAATGACCTGAGGCGTACCTCCCTGGACTACATGAAAAGAGACATAGAGGAGCTCTCTGATCATGTAGCCCAGGCTGGTATGACCCTGACCTTGAGCAGCATCTTACCCTCACCTAGAATGATGCCACAGTACAAAGACAAAATGATCGATTTTAACAATTGGCTAAAATTTTGGTGTCATTCAAAGGGGATCCAGTGTCTGTCAGCCTGGGATGACATGCTCGACAAGCCACGTTGCTTTAGGGACGGCTTGCACCTGTCACCACTAGGCTTTCGGATATTGGCAAAGGCTCTTGCCACCCCCATAGTGCCTTTTTAGGCAAGGTTCAAAAGTCAAACCCACCCCCATAGACAGCACAAGGAACAAGAAACTAAGGGTAATGCTGCTAAGCCAGAAGTCTTAACCTCAAGATGCACGCACTCGAAGCTCTCCTCAGTATGGAGAACATCGATATCTGTGCAGTGACAGAAACCTGGTTCAAGGCTCCAGAGAGCACCCCAGCACTACCAGGCTTTACCTCATATCATGCTTTTCGGCCCCAAAACCCGGACCGAACCACAAAAGGAGGGGGAGTTTCCATATTTATCAAGGATATCCACACCTCCAGGTTAGTGGCATTGCACAAAGTATCGGAGAACATCCATGTGCAACTAACGGTGGGCAAGACTGCTTTTCAGTTTATAGCATCCTACAGACCACCCTCTCAAAGTCAGGAATCCCACTCGGCTTTCCTGAAAACATTGGAGAACATGAAGATCTCTCGAACACCATTATATTGGGCGACTTCAACTACCCAAACATTGACTGGGAGCACTACTCAAGCCCCAGCACCTTAGCCCAAAGGTTCCTGGAAATTATAAACTCAAATGCTATGGAACAGCTAGTCACCACTCCCACAAGAGGGGACAACATACTAGACCTGATCATTACCAATATGGGGACTCTATGCTCCACACCAGAAGTATATCCCTCATTGGTAAGATCAGACCATAAATTAATCTCACTGGATGTCCACATCCCGACCCCACCCCCAGCCCAGAAAACCACAGTGAAAAACTTCTCAAAAGCGAACTTCTCACATCTCAGAACTGAAGTAGAATCCTTCAAGGCCCCAGTGCCAGTGGAAACTACAGCCCAAACTGCAGAATCCTATATAAACGCATTCTACGGACATCTCCAGGAATGCATGGATCACGCTATCCCAAACAAAACCAAGACCCAATTATCCAAAGGCAGGCGTCCAGTCTGGTGGACCCCTGCCATAAATAAACTGTACAACAGAAGGAGGAAGCTACTACATGATAGAGCAAAATCCCTAATAGGGAAGGCATCTCTGATCAGTACTAGCAAAAAATTACGATCCCTCATAAAATCCTCCAAGGCCAGCTTCGAGAGAAAAATTGCACAGGACACCAAAGACAATCATAAGGCTTTATTCAGTTATGTTAGAAACCTGGGATGCAACTCCCAGACTTGTTTTGAGTTGATTCTAAACGACAAAAAATACAGTGAACCCACAGACATCGCCAATATCCTGGCAGACAGGTTCAGTGCAAACTTCTCCACCCCCTCCCCCCCAAAAGAGCAAGTATCTATCCCAGCAGAGGGCTGCCTCCCAAACATCTCTGATGCTCAGGTGAATGCTGCCCTCTCCAAAGCAAAAAGCACTGCTTCCATGGGACCAGATGGCGTCCCAGGTTGAGTCCTACATGAACTCCAAGAGGAACTAATCCCTCAAATAAAACACCTATACAATCTCAGCCTCACTACAGGATATGTGCCCACAGAAGGGCGTACAGCAACAGTGGTCCCACTCCACAAAGGTGGAGCCTCTACGGACCCTGGAAACTATCGCCTCGTAAGCCTGACTAGCTTAGTCTGCAAGGCTATGGAGAGGATCATCATGGAGCTCATAAACAAAGACATTGGGGACCTACAGACACTAGATCCTACCCAATTCGGCTTTGTCAAGGGCAGATCCTGCCTTTTTAACCTGGTTGACTTCTTCGAAACAGTCACCAAAGCCATAGATGAAGGGAAGGTAGTCCACACAGCCTATCTGGACCTTGCAAAGGCATTTGACACAATACCCACTCGGGCATCATAGATAAGCTATCCAGCTTAAATATAAACCCCTATGTCACAAGATGGGTCGCAAACTGGCTCAAAGACAGAACCCACAGAGTGAGAGTTGCTGGAGCCATGTCAGACTCGAAACCAGTCACAAGTGGCGTCCCACAGGGTTCTGTCCTGGGACCACTCTTGTTCGGTATATACTTTTCGAGGTACAGGCAAACGTGGGAGGACTATGGCTCACCAAGTTCGCAGACGACTGCAAACTGGGCGCCATAATCAACTCTCCAGCTGGCACAAACATCCTTCAAAAAGGTCTCACAGAGACAGATAACTGGTGCCAGTGCCATGGTCTAAAGCTAAATGCCAAAAAATGTATAGTCATACCCTTTGGCAAAAACAATGTGCCCACAAATTACCACATAGGTGGAAACCCATTAAGTACAGAGAAAGTTATTAGGGACCTAGGGACCCAAGTTGATAGCAATCTCTCCTTTGAAAACCACATTGCCAAAGTGGTTAGAAAGACCTTCTACATAGCCCACCTCATCACGAAGGGTTTCACATCTAGATCAAGAGAGGTAATCATGCCCTTTTATTCATCCCTCATCAGGCCCATCATAGAATACAATGCCCCTTTTGGGATGTACCTTACCCGACACCTGCAGAAACTAGAAAGACCCCAAAAGTATCTCACCAAGAGGATCAAGGGTCTCAAACAGATGCCATATGCTGCTCGGTTAAAAAACTCCAGCTCTACTCAGTTGCATACCGCCTACTTTGAGGCGATCTATGCCTGACATACAAAGCTATGTCAAATCCAGAATTAATGGACATGCTCCACCTCAGTAAATCTAAATCCCTTAGAGCCACACGCTCGAGGGACTTGAACCTCAGCACAGAAATAAATAGAACTTGCTGGAGGGACAGATTCATAACCCAGAGGCTCCCTTCGCTCTGGAATAGAATTCCAGTTCATGTGAGGCAGAGCACCTCACTGAATCTCTTCAAGAAGAATCTTGATAGGTGGATGGGGGATCGTAGGTTTGTCCCAGGGATTACTCCCGTGTCACTATTAGACAGAGGCACAGTAAACTAAACCTTAGAGGGCACAGTATACTCAAATCAAGGGGTGGCGTAAGCCATACAGAATCGGGCTAGGCTTATAATTGCCTCGGGGCAGATAGCCTAGTATGAACCTATGAACCTATAATTGCTCTATTAATGTTGTCAAAATTCTGCCTCCCCATAAACAAAACCACATTGATCCTTATCTATCAAAACACCTTTGCCATTGTTTTAGCTAGTATACATGTAATCATTTTTTAATCATGGTTGAAAATTGAAATGGGTCTATACGATGCTGTGTCTAATGGGTCTTTACCATCTCTGGGAAATACATCCACCACAGCTTTTTCCAGGATGCTGGTGCTCCCCTACCTTTTAATATGCTACTAAACAAATTCTTCTGGATTTTTGACACTTTCTTTCCTCCTACCTTCAAAGCTTTCAGAGGAATACTATTTGTTCCTGGAGACTTCCCTGGAGGTTAATTGTACATCACTGTTTTTATCTCATTTCCTCCTGTCTTAACAATTAGTTGTTGAGCTTCATCTTCATCTAACCTTGGCTTAATTAATTCTTCCATAAATATTGTCATTTGTTTTTTTTTTCTTGGTTACCACATTCCTCTGTTTTATTCACATTTTCATACATTTTCCGAAATACCTCAACAGGATATCTGGTTATTTTTCTTGCCATGTGCTCCCTAAGTTTGACCACAGCCCCTTCTACTTTCTGTTTCCCAAGTTGTTCTGCTAAAGGTTTTTTTGTTGTGGAGTTGTTGTAAAAAATAGTTGCTTAACAGCAATCTTTTTAAACTCGTGCATATTTTCCAAATACCCTTTTATTTTCTCTTTAGCATTCTACAGTTACTCCTCTTCTTGTTCTGTGAGACTCCCTTTATTCTGCAGTTCTTTAACCTCTGTCATTCTCTCTAAGTATTTCATATTACTTCTTAACTACATCTCTTTCTCTTTTATTTCTGCCTTGTTTTTAAACTCCATTTTCATTTTTATTTCATTCACTAACTGTCACGTCTGAAGAAATGTTTGATGTTAAGTTGTCTATCTCGCCTTCATTCTTGCTGGATGGGTTCGGAGCCGACCTCGGCTCCCACTCGGCCACTCTAAAAGCTCGAGAGTTGGTTCCACCGGCTCGAGGCTCCCCTTATATCCCACAATGCTAGGCGTGAGTTATCCCAGATCTCGTTTGCCGCTACAGCGATCGAGGTGTTTGGTTTCTACCGGCTTCTTGGTGAGTTATTGTAGAGTAATTTTTAGTCTACTTAAACCCCTTTAGTTTAATTCTTAACAGTTATTTCCCTTAGTTTAGTGGATTTTGTCCCTTTTCTCTTCTTTTATCCCCTTTTCCACAAAGAACTTATAAGTTCTTCCCTCGGGCCTTCGGGCCTTTTCCATCCTAGTGGTGTGTGTGTGATTTTCTCAGGAATTTAAAAACTTTGATAGTGAGTTTTAATTTTTGAGTTAAACTTGTATAGGGTGTAATCAGTGTGTTTGACTGTGTGTGTGTGGTTACACTTCCTTCAATAATGTCTAAAGACTCAAAGGTCTCAGGCTTCAAGAAGTGTGACTTGTGCTGTCAGAAAATGTCTCTGACAGGCGGTCACACTTCTTGTGTCTACTGCCTGGGACCTTTACACCTGCAGGACTCTTGTGCTGTATGCCATGGCTTCAGCCCCAGAGTCCTGCAGGAAAGAAAAAATAAACTTATTTTGAGAGGTTTACTTAAGCCTGAGGGTTCCCCTACTGTTCCTTGGAAAACCCTCCAAGGCTTCTAGGTCCTCGGCTCCAGCTTCTGAGCCGAGGCCTAGAAGAAAACCTCCGTCTACATCGGCTCGGCTGGAGCCGATGAGTCTCAGACTGCAGTTTCTGTGGTATCCTCGGCTCGGCTGGAGCCGAGGTATTGAAATTCCTTTGTCGGTTCCGACTAGACCTTCGGAACCGACATCTAGAAAGAGGTCCAGGTCACCGTCCCTTGGCTCCGTTCATTCGGCTCCAGCATCTCCCTTGCTGTCTGAACGGAGCCATAGATCTCACTCCTCTAGGTCATCGAGGCTTTCGGACCATGACCTTCAGAGGGTAGTGAGTCGACTTCTTAAGTCCGAGGCACTGGCCCAAATGCTTCAGAGCCCGACTCATCAGTCGATGCCTGACCCTGTCCCTCATTATGTTCCTCCTCCGACTCCGTTGAGCTCGGGCGTTTCGGAACCGAGACTGTGGTAGCGTCGGAGCCGATACAAATGTCTTCGGCTCCATCGTCGGCTCCGATTTATTTCTTCCTTAGAAGAATCTCGGCGCCGGACTTCCCTCGTCGGCTCCGAGGGGGTGAGTGGCATCGGACCCTTGTCCGACCCGCTCTCCCTATCGGAGCTTGGCTGGTGAGTTCGGCTCCGACATCGCCTCGGAGCCATCACTGTCGGTGCCGAGGGAGGTTTTAGCTTTTGGCGGGGACCTCTGGCTCTGCCTGACAGGGGTGCGTTCGAGG
The DNA here is from genome assembly GCF_019279795.1 of Protopterus annectens. Lineage (NCBI taxonomy): Eukaryota > Metazoa > Chordata > Ceratodontiformes > Protopteridae > Protopterus > Protopterus annectens. Next base: position 457,676,734 of record NC_056747.1, on the reverse strand, counting down.
TCATGCGAGTGTGTTGGAACCTGGTTCAACTCCACAGTCGGCTCCGCCCCTCCCTCTTGGTGCCTCAGGTCAAGTCGACTCACTCCCTCATCCCAGACCGCAGAGAGCCAGCTCCTCAGGAATCCCTGTGGGATCTCATCCTCTTCGAGGCCTCTCCTGAATTGGCAGAAGAGCCCTCGGAAGAGAAAGTGTAAGAGGAAACACATAGACTCACCTGAGTCCGTCACCTCTGACACAGATTTAGAGGATTCGAGGGTTCCCCGTTCCCCTTCTGAAGATGTCTCATTTGCAGACATTCTAGAAATCCTCAAGCAGAGGGGAAATTGGCCAGCCCTCAACCCTTCGGAGGATGAATCTGTGTACCTTGAGGCGTTTGGCTCTCGCCCTTCCACCTCCTGGGTGTCTCCCCTTTGACCCCCTCATGCAGGTGGTAGCAAAAGCCATGGACGGCTCCTGACTCAGTGGACCCCACTCCCAGGAGACCCTCAAAATTTATCACGGCACCAGCGGATAAACAATTTCTGACCAAGGGAGTTTCTGTGGATGCTATGGTGGTTGCTGCTGCCACTAAGAAGGAACTAGCTGATCCTTCAGTGCCTGTCCATCCACCTAACAAGGAATCTAGGTCTATGGACAGTGCGGAAGCGGATGTTCTCATCAGCGACCTTTGCAATGCGTTCGCTGAACTACCTATGCCATTTTACTCGTCTTCAAAGAGACTTGATCAAAGAAGCGAGTGACATGTTGAAGGATCCTACAGCTGCGGGTTTTCAGGACAAGATGAACACTCAGCTGGCTACCCTGAACTCCATAGCTAACTCCTCCATGCGCCTGATGGAGCGAGCAGGGCCGCAGGGACAGCCGTAGCCTTACCCAGGCATGCCTGCATGCGGCTATGCAACTGCGGACCCCTTTAAAGCGTCTTTCACTAATTCCCGTTTGATGGATCATCTCTTTTGGTCCTCAAGTGAAAGAAACCTTGACTAGGTGCGAGACGGATGGCAAGACTCTTTCTGCCGTCGGAGTCCGGTTTTCTACTCCTTCTAGGCCTTACCCCAAAGGCCAGAAAAGTGGGAATATGTGGTTCCGCAGCAATCTCAAGGGACTTCGCCTGACGACAGAGTCGGTTCCGCCAGAGGCAGAGGGGAAAAACAATGGTAGACGTCACCCTAGAGGCAGGGGGGGTCCGCAGAACCAGGGCAATCGAGAAACTTTCTCCGATAAGCCTTTTCAGCATCCCTGAGGTGTTGCCCGACTGTCCACCTTCGGAGGCAGTCGGGGGAAGATTGTCACTGTACCCAGAAGCCTGGCTATCCCTAACTTGAGACAAGTGGGTACAGTCCATCATTTCCGAAGGCTATTCCATTCCCTTCGTTTCTATTCCAAACCGATCAAAAAAATCCCTTCCAGATGTTCCACCCGCTCAAAGGGATCTTGCAGCTTTGGAAATTTCAAAGCTGCTTGCAAAAAGAGCAATTCAGCCAGTTCCAGCAGACCAGCAAGGATCCGGAATCTACTCCAGGTTCTTTTTAGTTCCAAAAAAAACAGGGGACTGGAGACCAATTTTGGATCTCAGTATCTTGAACAAGTCAGTCAAGAAAACACGATTGGATGGTCACGCTACAGTCCATCCTTCCCTATTGGGAAGGAAAAACTGGATGTGCTCTATAGACCTTCAGGATGCATGCTATCATAAAAATGAACAGATGCTCCAGAAGATTTCTCCGCTTCAGGCTGGGAACCAGTCATTTTCAATTCAGAGCCCTGCCCTTTGGACTCACCACTGCCCCCGGGTGTTTACCAAATGCATGGCAGTGGTAGCCTCTCACCTGAGGCGTCAGGGATTCCAGGTGTTTCCATATTTGGACGACTGGCTCCTCACAGCTCCCACCAAGCATCTTCTTCTAAGGGCCAGGGACTACACCTTTCGCATTTGTCAAAACTTAGGCATTTCAATAAATTGCGAAAAGTCTGTTTTGTCGCCTTGTCGTGTTATTACCTTCATAGGCGCAATTCTGGACACAGTCAACATGTCTAGGTTAACAGATCAAGAATAACAGACATACACAAACTGGTCTCGGCTCCTCTTCAGCAGCAACAGAGTCAAAGCCAGGTTAGTTCTGAAAGTATTGGGGATTATGGCGGCTGCCATACCTCTGCTTCCATTAGCCAGATTCCACATGAGAATCCTTCAATGGATGCTCTTCACACAATGGTCATACCAGCAACTTCGATGTCCCACACCATTATGATTACGCAAACATGCAGGAATCATCTTCTGTGGTGGATGTCTTCCCTCAGCTCTTGGGAAGACCCTTTGTTCCTCCCCTCCGGTTGCTACACTGACAACGGACGCCTCCCTGATCGGGTAGGGGGGCCATTATCAGGGCAGAACTGTCCAGGGCACATGGCAACCAGACGAATGCCACTTGCACATAAATGTTCTAGAGATGAGAGCAGTGCTTTTAGCGTTGCAAGCCCTTCAAGTCTCTCTTCCCTTGGGAGCGATAGCAATCCAGACGGACAATATGTCTGTAGTGTGGTATATCAACAAACAAGGGGGAACCAGGTCCTATCCCCTGTGTCAAGAAGCACTCAGACTGTGGCAATGGGCGATTGCTTCTCAGCGGTTTCTGATAGCAGCGCACATCCCGGAAGTCCAATCAAATCGCGGACAAGTTGAGCAGAGCTATCCTCATGCCTCACGAGTGGTCTCTGAAAGACTCTGTTGTGAGAGAAATTTTTCTCAAGTGGGGTCAGCCTTGCTGCGACCTTTTGCTACTCCCCAAAACAGCAAATGCAGAGATTTTTCACCCTATTCCTTTACCAGGCCAGCCCAGCAGAGACGCTCTAGTCCAAGTTTGGCCCCGGGGACTTCTGTATGCATTTCCTCCCTTCTCACTTATCTCTCAAGTGATACAGAAAGCTATCGCTCAGAAGGCCTCGTTGATCCTCATTGCTCCTTACTGGCCTCGACAGGTTTGGTTCCCCTTTCTACATCACTTTCTGTCGGCGACCTTGGCATCTGGACCTAGTTCCAGATCTTTTGATCCATCAGTCGGGTCAGTTTCATCGCTCCTTTCCCTCTTTGAACCTCACTGCTTGGTTCCTCCAATTCCAACCTTAGCCAGGCTTCCTCAAATATCTCACTCTGTTCGAGATATTTTGATAGCGTCCCATAAATCTTCCACTCGAAAGATTTATTTGAGTAAGTGGAAACGTTTCGCCTATTGGGCTCAAGGAAGGGACATAGATCCTTTCACTGCCTCCATCCAAATGGTCCTTGACTTTCTAGCTGAACTCTTCCATGCAGGTTCATCTCCTTCTACTCTTAAAGTTCAATTGGCAGCTATTTCTAACTTTCATGTGGGCATTTCAGAGTCTGCCATAATGTCCCACAAACTTTGCAAAGCCTTTTTGAAGGGAGTTTTTCTACTCAGACCTCCTATAAGAGATCCTCCTCCTCCTTGGGACCTAAATTTAGTTCTTAGTTCTTTGATTCTTCCCCCTTTCGAACCTGCAGCCTCCTGTTCTTTAAAATTGCTATCATGGAAGACACTCTTTCTGGTAGCTATTACTTCAGCTAGAAGAGTTTCAGAACTTCATGCACTCAGCTGTCGACCTCCTTATATGTTGTTCCATAAGGACAGGGTATCTTCTGAACCAACCCATCTTTTTACCTAAGATAGCCTCGTCTAACCTAAATCAAAGCATTGACCTTCCTGTGTTTTTTCCAGAATATTCTAACAGGTCTGAACAAAAATTGCATTGGCTAGATGTTCATCGTCAGTTAAGGTACTATTTGGATAGAACCAAACAATTCAGAAAATCTGACCAGCTGTTTGTCTCTTATGCAGAAGGCAGAAAGGGACTTTCAGTTTCAAAGGTATCATTATCTAGATGGCTAACATCTCTGATTTCCCTTGTTTATGAAATTAGACACCAAAAGCTGCCTAACAAACCTAAAGCCCATTCTACCAGAGCTTTGGCTACTTCTATAGCCTTCCAAGACAGACTGCCTATTGACACAATTTGTGCAGCGGCTACTTGGGCTACTCCTCACACTTTCATTTCTCATTATAAGTTGGATTTAGCTTCTAGGCATAGAGCTAACTTTGGTTCCACTGTTCTCAAGAGTCTGTTCCGTTAGGCCACCCAGGACAAGGTGCTAGGGGCGGTCCCATCCAGCAAGAATGAAGGCGAGATAGACAACTTAACATATAGAAGTTATGTTCTTACCATAACGTTCCATGTTAGTTGTCTTCTTCTCGCTTCTTCTTCGTCACCCTCCTTCCCCCTGGCCTGGACAGACCTAGAGGAGTTTGATTGTGACCTCTCTTTCTACCACCTCTTTACTTTAGGTATATGCTCTGCTGAGCATATTTCCTAGATCAGGATGTAGGTCACCCTTCTCTTCACCCTTGTTTATAGAGGTGGACTTTGTTTCTAGTTATTCTGCTACTATTATAATCTGGGCCTAGCTTACAAACGAGATCTGAGGTAACTCACGCCTAGCACTGTGGGATATAAGGAGAGCCTCGAGCCGGTGGAACCAACTCTCGAGCTTTTAGAGTGGCCGAGTCGGAGCCGACCCCATCCAGCAAGAAGAAGGCGAGAAGAAGACAACTAACATGGAACATTATGGTAAGAACATAACTTCTATTTTTCTGTAATAACTCTTGAATAATTCCCATCAATTCCTTCATTCATTCTCTTTTAAATCATTTATCTTTTTAATAGATAGCTGGGAAAGCACGGATATCACATTTTAGTTCATTACCCTGCATTTGTATCGTAGTTTTTAAGACTGCATGATCTGAAATATTTATTGGATGTGTGTCAAAGCTTTCAACTAATTACACGTTCCTGTGACATATAAATTCTGTCTGATTTACTGAGTTCACGTATTTCATTAGAATTATTCAAATAAAGTTATTCATAAATCTACACTCTGTTGTTATATTTTCCCCTCTTGCCCCCCCCCCCCCCGATACATCCCGACAATTGCAAATCAACTTCTAGTCTCTGCCTTTAAGTAATATTTCCTGCTGAAAGCTGATTATTTCTCCCTAATTTTTTTTAAAGATCCATAATAGTTTTTGGTGGAATACGTGCTAGTATAATCCCGGTCCCTTCCCAAAAGTTCCTGACTATGATAACTCTATCGTAATTGTCTTTTTTCTTCTGTCACTATTGGGGCCCCTCTAGCAATATTTGACCATGATAGTCAAATTCACATGCTCATTTCTTTCCAAATGTGTTCCTTCCAGAATCAGGACAATTTTTATTCTTATCTGATCTTTTATTATCTTTTCTCTATACTTGCTGTTTCTGTTTTATCTTTAGATCACTTTCCTGTGTGCAGTAATGGTTAGTTTTATCATACAAATGTGAATCTAGGGTAATTGATGTGAACATTATTAGCAGCAGTTGCTATCCTTCTCAGCTGTTCCTGATTTTGCAGATGTTCCTGATTCTACCTCATATTTTTTCTCTGTCCTTAGTAAAAGTTTTGAATTTCAGGTAAATCATTTAGGATTACACTCAGGCAATAATGCCAGACCTTATAGTTGTATTATTCTTATTGTTCAGAAAATGCATGTTGTTCTACTAACCTTTTAAGTGAATTACAGTAAAATTAAACAATTGTTCCTGATTTCGGCCTTTGCCCTCCTCAGAATTCTTGAGCTACATAGTTGTTGCTTCCTATGCTAAATGTCATTTTTTGCCTTTGCTGTATTAATGTGTTTATTGTGACTTCACCAGCATTGGTCAAGGTTAGTGAGACCCACCTTTGTACTAAAATGCATTCAGTGTTTAGTTAGATAAATTGTGATGTGAAGCAAATATATATTAGTGAATGCAAATGCTTCCTTTTTCAATGTGTACATTGGGGAAGGTACCGTGTTTTAGGCTGAAGAAGTGTCTTTAAAAAGAAATATGCAATGTTTACACCATTTTACAAAGGAGTAATTGCACTTTATTTTGCACTTAGATATTAATATGTGCATATGGACATGTGTGCATTCTTAGATCTTTAGTGCCTTTTCTTGCTGTTATGATCATATATCCTCAACTAAAGCTCCACCAAATGTTTAATGCTTTATTAATATATATGTGAAGTTTTGAAAGTCACTGCATAGAAACTGCAAAATATTTTGATAATCAGAAAAAAATCTGAAAGATGCCAACTATAAATATAAATGGTGCTTTGAAAAATGGTTATGTTGCATGTACTTTGTCAGCATTCTACAAACTGAGAAAATTATTTAAAAACAACTCTGAAGCTTAGTGATTTGCAGTATTTTAGGTCCATAATTCCAGGCCGTGGTGGTGCAGCAGTTAGCATTGTCGCCTCACAGCAAGAGGTTCTCCCGTTCGATTCTTGGCTGGAGTGCCTTGTGTGTAGAGTCTGCATGTCCTCCCCGAGATCGAGTGACGTTAAAGGCATGCGGGTAGGTGCGAGTGTGAATGAGTGTGCCTTCTTTGAAGGTTGGGCATCGGGCTGGCAACTCAGCACTGTAAAAATCCACTGCCAATCATTAGTGGACTGGAGCTCTGCTGTGGCGACCCCTAACCGGGAAAAGCCGAAAGACAATTATAGTGTTCTGTTTGAAACGTCTAATGATCTGAAGCAGCGGCTTCAATATAGGCAGTGGTTGAAAACATTTTGGGTTGACAGCACTTATAAAGCAGTACACTTATGTACCAGATTAAATGCAGCCTTTTATTAATGTTGGTTGTTTGCAGTGTTTTGCCACCCCATTATAAAAGTACACGTGTCTGAAACAGTGAAATTCATAATTTGTTATGAAAGACAGTTGCTCAAAACTGAGTGAATTGTTTGAAAATTATTCACTATGAAAGTTGTTAGGTGTATATAAGCATGCATTCACCTCTTTAAATATGTAGAGTAACTTGTAATTTTTCAGTAGTTTATGGTGTTTGCAGATGACATTGTGATCTGTAGTGAGAGTAGGGAACAGGTGGAGGAGATCCTGGAGAGATGGAGATATGCTCTAGTGAGAAGAGGAATGAAGGTCAGCAGGACTAAGACAGAGTATATGTGTGTGAATGAGAAGGAGGATAGAGGAATGGTGAGGATGCAAGTAGAGGTGGTGAAGGTGGATGAGTTTAAATACTTGGGATCAGTAGTTCAGAGTAATGGTGAGTGTGGAAGAGAGGTGAAGAAGAGAGTACAGGCAGGATGGAGTGGGTGGAGAAGACTGTCAGGAGTGATTTGTGACAGATGAGTTCCAGTAAGAGTGAAAGGGAAGGTCTACAAGAGGGTAGTGAGACCAGCTATGTTATATGGGTTGGAGACAGTGGCATTGACAAAAAGGCAGGAGTTTGAGCTGGATGTGGCAGAGTTAAAGATGTTAAGATTTGCACTGGGTGTGACGAGGGTAGACAGGATTAGGAATAAGTATATTAGAGGGTCAGCCCAGGTTCGAAGGATTGGAGACAAAGCCAGAGAGGCAAGATTACGTTGGTTTGGACATGTGCTGAGGAGGGATGCTGAGTATATTGGGAAAAAGATGCTAAGGATGAAGCTACCGGGTAACAGTAAAAGAGGAAGGCCTAAGATAAGGTTTATGGATGTGGTGAGAAAGGACATGTAGGAGGTTGGTGTGATGCAGAGGACAGGAAGAAATGGAAACAGATGATCCGCTGTGGCGACCCCTAATGGGAACAGCCGAAATAAGATGATGATGTTATTATGAGTTTATATGATAAATAAATGTGGGACAGATGCTTGTGCATTGCTCAAAAAGATTGTTTTGCAAGAGGCAACTACACATGTTTCTCTTCATATGTAGAAAAATCACAACAAAATAATAGCTACTTTAATCACTTTGTATTCTGGGAAAAGTACTACTTTCCATTTGTGAAGTTAAAATAATAAACATTTTGCAAAGTTACAAAACGTTATCTGGTAAGTTAAGTGTGGGCCATAACTCAACCTGTTTGGTCTAGATTTGTAACAGTTTTACCATAAGAGTCTGATTAATGAACTGTTACATGACCATTGGTACATCCTTACCAAAGCTGATTTCTTAGCTGCTGTATGAAATTAGTTTAAATGAGGACTGGAGTTTGCAATAGCAAAGCCATAATTTATAAGATGAGATGGAATTCTCAGATGGCATAATTAAAATCTGCTCTCAAAATATATTTGTTTAACATCTTTATTAAATCATCACATTTTAAGACATGACTCAAATAAAAATGCATTAATATAAGTAATAAATAACCCTTATTAATATTTTCTGATATTGTCACGTTTTCTTTTTAACAATTTTCATTTACTCTTACATTTGCATAAATCGATCAATTCCTGCCTTCCTTTAAACCTCACGCTTTCTCCTGAAAATTATTCTGCATGTATCTTTTACACAAATCACATTTATCTGTATGTAATTTGCTGCTTCCCTTTTCTAAAGATCCCACCTGTGGTTCTTTTACCACTTTTTTTAATTTATTGTTTATTAAATATTCATTTAGAAACTCGTGTTAGATTAGAACAAATTCATATATAGAGATGAACTTACATTCCCTTTATATCCCCCTACCTATACCTTCAGGGGAGGGGGGGGAATATATATATATATATATATATATATATATGTGTGTGTGTGTGTGTGTGTGTGTGTGTATGTGTGTGTGTGTGTGTGTGTGTGTGTGTGTGTGTGTGTGTGTGTGTGTGTGTGTATCTTTAGTTGTAAGAAACTTTTTCAAAAGACATAGATAGAGTAAATATTAACCACCATCTAGTGAAAAAAATGCTTCTCATTCAGTTTGGTTCCAATTTGATAAAATAAATCTCTTAGTAATCATACTAGCTGTTGCTACAAGCTTAATAATTTCTAGTGATAAATCAGAAGACAAACACAACAACAGAATAGTTTAATAGTTTGCACTACATACTCATATCTCAGGATTAAATTAACTAAATGAAATGTTTTTCCATCATAATTAAATCCTATGATACCAATCCCCAATTACTTCACAGCTATAACAACATAGTCCAGATGGAATCCACTTAATTTTAGCTAGAATCCAGTATACCCCGTAATATTTTTTTTGATGACTGATACAATTCCCAAATGCCCAGGAGAGAGTTTTTTTTTTTAATCTACTGTTTGAAATCTGTCATTTATAAAAAAAAAAATATAGATATTTTGTTTGAATAATTCTGGCAAATCTTAAAATTGATGCAAGCTCATTTTGCACTAACTGGAGAGTAAATGATTGGACTCCCAGACTTTTCAAAAATAGACCAGAGGAGCTTAAGTTCTTTTAAGGATCAATACAACTAAGGTTGAGAAACCAAGAAAATTTTCTTTTAATTGGTCTGTTTTTTTTTTTTTTGTCCACTATACATAAGTTTGAGTCTTTCTGAATGAAATAGTTTATTAAATTGTATTGGTAAACAAGTTTGTATTGAAAAATTTTGCCATGGAATAGACATAGTATGTAGTAAATGTTTTAACTGACTTAACATTTTTGAATTGGAAAAAAAAGAATGGTATAGGAATATGACAATTGGTAAATATCTGTTATTATTAGAAATTTTAAGAGGCCAAATTCTGGAAAAGGTAGTGAACATGTATTCATTATTAGTAGTATACCAACAAAAGATATTTAACCAGTATTGAACAAAATTGGGCACTAAAGGATTTTCTTAACACGCTTAATACTTCGTATGGGGTTCTAGGGCATCCCCCTCTGCAGATACATTTGTCATTTCCCTCTGTAGTTCTTTTACCTCCTGTATACTATTGAATACTTCCGTTACAGTTTTGATTTCCATTTTCTAGTAACTACTTTTTGACAGCCAACAACATTAAACTTAGTAAGGCCTTACTATGCCCAGCTTAAAAGAATAATTTCCTGTGTTACTGTGAGGCCCCAACACTGCCCAGTAATCAAGGAGGCTCAGTCCTCACCACTGGCAACAGTGAGGGATGTACACACTGGGAGGATGACAAGTGCACACTCAGTAAAGTGCAGTTTCCCTTAAGAGCACACAGAGACCACATTCAGTCTGGGGCTGGTTTCTCCCTCTTTCTCCAGCTCCCCAATAAGACTCCCACTAACACAGCTATAAGGTTGAGCTCTCAGCTGAGTGGCCAAACCAAGACCTCCAGCAGCCTTTCTGTCTGACTAGTGCTTCGAGTCCCTGTCCACGTAGCTGACACACACACACTTTGAAGTTTGATTTATACACACACACACACACACACGCAGGAAAGGCTGCCGCAACTTTACTAGGTATGCCCCCTTCTGCCCAGACTATAAGGTAGTTTCCACCGCCACCAGCCACTACTTATCGGCTACTTTAAGGCTCTTAACAAAGAGCATCCAATCCTACTGTGTAATGTTACTATTAATCCAAATAGTAGTTTGACCAAGAACAAGGCTATTAGGAGTGGCCTATACAATGTCACCAAATAGATATGCAAGTACCCTTAGAGCTTAAATATGTCTCACAAATGTCAGCCACAAAGATAGGTTTAAATATATTTAATAATAAATAATAAGAACAAGAAAATACTCAATAAATCATCATGGTAACTTCAGAGTTCAAAATCACAGGGAATATTTAAAACAACATTTCAGGACAGTCTCAAATAAATACAGAAAACATCTAAACTAATCTTTACTATATTCCTTACTGAATCTAAAAAAAAATTACTGTACCCTAGACTTAATTACTCATAGGAAGGGAAGTGTGGTGAATGAATCTTCTAGTTGATTTTTTGGTCAGGTCAAAGACAAATACAAAATGCATAGTCTCTCTTTTAGAGACTTCTTAAATTAATATCAAATATTACTGCTGGGATGCTTGTAGCATGACATTACTTTTTGTCACCTGACTTCAGTTTCCAGGCTCAACAAGTATTGCTAGAAACTGCTAGCATTTAGCATCTCCCTGTGAAAATACATGGCCTTCAGATGTTTGCAACTGCTGGAAGCCATAAAACAATAAAACACTTGCAAAACAATGCTGAAGGCTCCCTAGTTTTAAACATCCTGTCTCCTTGCTGCATTGAAACCATCTCTTTTATTACGTGGTTATAAAACAATTTAATTTCAACTATTTTCTTGAAGTTTTGCAAGTTAACCTTTTATGTTCCAGTTTACACTGTCAAAATATATACATTTACATGGCTACAGTCGTGTATATACATTTCTGTTCTCTTCCAGTAGGGTGCACTGTGGATACCTCTTTAAGCTCAGTACTTTACACACACTTCTGTTCCAGCAGTTTGATATACACATAGCATACAATTCTAATACATTGGTAACACAAGCATATGAATCATGTTGATATTCACAAATGACATATAATTATTCAAACCTCAACAGGAGGTTTTCCTACAATTCCAGCAAGCCAGGCTGGCAGTATTTCCTTTTGTGACAGTTACAATAATTTGTTCCCCCAAAATTTCAAACAAAGTACTCTGTAGGGAATTTTTAAAATCTGCCAGATTGCCACATTCCTAAACATGTTCCCCATTAACCTATCTCTGTCCCATCATAACTCCAATATTTGCAGTCTACTTGAAGAAAAATTCTCTGAAGTCTACCTGAGGTGTAAATATGCCTACAGAAATACTTCCATGCAAAAATTCCAAACTTTCTTGACTTTTGTTGCATATTTGTGAACCATATAGATGTCCTCCCATTATTCCTTTCTATGGTGCAATTTTGTAGATTTAGTCAAAGTTTAAAATTTGTTGCTTATTGGTTTTCCACATGGTTTGGTAGTTTTCTTGTGTATTCTCAAAGTGTGATACAGAGATTTTGTGTTCTTTTTGTTGTTTCCCTTGGGTAGACAGAAAAATACTGGAGATGTGATTGTAAAAGAGAGGTAACTGGGAAAATATTGTTTGAGAATGTAGCTATTTTGAAGATTTTAAAAAATGTTGCCACAGGACAAGTGGTCAAAATACCTTAAAGGTCTTGAAGAGGTTCATTTTTAGAGTACTGTTTTATTTGTGCCTTCTTGTAGCCTTCCCCCAATAAGGAGTGCAAAATTAGATTTGAACTGGAAATGCTCAGGGCTACCCCAGTTTCTGAGTTTGATACTTTCCCTTCCAGCTTAAAGGCAGCTTCTCCCAAGAGGAAAATACCAGTTGGTGAGGATGCTCTTTCTTCTGCCATGAGGCTCAACATGATCAGTTCTGGTGCTAAGACGTCTGAAGACATTGTCTTAATTTCTTCCCCTCTAATGTCTGTCAAGCATGTTTCTGATGTAGCTCCACTCAGAAAGACTTCTCCTGCCTCTTTAGCCTTAGAATAGGAACTATAGGCCGTCATCTTGTCAAGTTCACTCTAACCAGACCACAGAAAATGTAGAAGGAGATTTATCAAGAGTTAAGTTTGGTCTCAGGGGTCATTCCTTCTTGCATTAGGGTTCCTGTACAATTCAGTTGCTGGGTTTCTCTGACCTAGCTCCTGGCCTTTTCTCTTTGGGTTCATGTTGAGCTGCAGAACCGGCTCAGACAGCAATTGACCTGTTGACTTCAGCTTTACTATTGATGGCTTCCTTGACGCTGATGTTTTTAACCATAATTGCTCAAAGTTGACTGAGCTGCTGGGATTGAGAATTTTGAATGTGACCTTCTTAAGGATGATCCTTATCTCAACATTGAGTGTTGAAATTTTAAGTCTCGCCATGGGCCTTGTTTTCTCAGAACAGAATAGGCTGCCTTTGAACTCAGCCTTTTGGTGCTTGACTTTGGAGGTTCTGACCTCAGCCCATTTGTTTGTCATCTGTCCCACTGTAGTGGGTTGAACCCATTCTTTCATTCTTAATTTTGTTAGTCTTGGGGTCAGGGTTGACTTCTTGTGGTCCCATCCTCTTAAGCTTAGCTGCAGTGTCTCAGCGTTGAAGTTGTGGCTGGTCTCAGTGCTTGAGTTGCAGGCTTCCTTGCATGAACTCCCATTCCCCAAAACAATCTAAACCCTCTATCACCTGTAATCTAAATCTGCTTCTTCTGCCTTGCATCTCCTGAGTTTTTGGGCAAGATTCCAGATTTCTGTCCAGGACACAGTCTTCCTTCTGCTTGGAATCACCCTATCTAAGGGCATGAGATAAGGCTTTTTGTAATAGGAAGAATGTGGACTCCCAGATGGGTTTTTCTACTCTGGAACATGTATGATGGGCATATGGCTGGTATCTCTCACTGAGTCCAGATTTGGGAAGATTTTGGAGCTCATAAAAATTAAAGTTAAATGGCATCTGGACATCATTTGTGAGTCACATTGCATCTTGGCTGAGGCTTTCCAGTCAACTAAGTCCTCCTTTTTGTCTGGAAGAACCTGTCTTTAGTGGCTGTTATCCCTATATGCCCAGACAAAATTCTTCATCCCGTCAGAAAGACTGTCCCTGGTAGCAGAACCTGGTGATAGACTTATAGCTGCTACTGTGTGTAAGAGGGCCCCAGAGCCCCAGCCAAGGTTATTCATCCCCAGGACAAAAGAGTCATGTTCAACAGACAGATTAGGAAAGCATGTGTGTTCCTATTATGCTTTCTGTCTTAAGTGCTTTAAACTGCCTTATGCATATGCAAAGATTCCAGAAAGATTTGCTAGATTAAATGGTGAAGATTTTAGAGGAGTCTACCAAACCTGTAGATTGAGATAAAGTTACAATTCCAGATAGCAGCTTCCAGCTCCGCTACAGGTCAGACCATCTCTCTCTTACATACTATACTTTGATGGTTCTGCTATGGCATTAGGCAGAGGCCTTGCAATTTGCTGTCATGCCTGGCTCTGTCTTAAAGAATTTGTTGAGAACTCCAAACACAATTCCTGAAAAACTGTATTTGATGGATCCTTGCTCCTCAAATAGTTGATAAAAGGTGATCTGGAAAAAACTAAAAATTACTATCACTAAAATAGAATGAAAATCTTTTTTTGAGGATTTTTCTCCGTCCTGCATCATCCTACAGCTTCCTTCTCAGTGCTGCATGCCCATCCTTGGTCTGGCAGCCACTTTCTTTAACCCCTCTTAACTATTTGTGGTAGGTCTAGGGCCAATGCAGAACTTAAGAGCATCCTGGGGGTCTGGCTGTTCAAATCTGCTGGGGGGATTTCTTATTTATGCCCAACCATACTACTTCCCCTTTGACATTCGTGCTCTGGGCCAGTAATCAAGGCCTCAGTCTTCACCACTGACACCAGTGAGGGACGTTCACTTGGAACAAAGATAGATACACACAGTATTTCCATATGCAGCTCTCTTCACCAAGCACAGTTTCCCTTAAGAGCACACAGGGAACACACTCAGTCCTGGGGCTGGGTTTCCCCTTCTCTCTCTCTCTCTCTCTCTCTCTCTCTCTCTCTCCCTCCAAGCCCCAAATAAGACTCCCCATGGACACAGCTGTAGAATTGAATCCTCAGCTGAGTCTTCACCACTGACACCAGTGAGGGATGTTCACTTGGAGCAAAGATAGATACACACAGTATTTCCAGTTGCAGCTCTCTTCACCAAGCGCAGTTTCCCTTAAGAGCACACAGGGAACACACTCAGTCTTGGGGCTGGGCCCCCCCCCTCTCTCCAGGCCCCAAATAAGACTCCCCATGGACACAGCTGTAGAATTGAATCCTCAGCTGAGTGTTCCAAGCCAAGTCCTCCACCACCCTCTCTGTTAAACCAGTGCTGTGTGTCCCTGCTCCAAGTAGCTGACACACACACTCTCTAAGGTTTGATTTTCACACACACATGCACGCCTGGGAAAGGCTGGCACAGATTTACCAGCTATGCCCCCTCACTCAGACTATAAGGTAGATACCACCACCAGAACACTCCAAAGTCAGCGACTCTAAGGCTGTTACAAGGGTACCCAATTATACTGAGTAAAATTAATACTAATATAAATGGTACTGTTTGACCAATGCAGCAAGGCTTTCAGGAGCAGCCACAATCTCACCAAATAAATATAAGCACTCTCAAAGGTTAACGTATTCTCTAAAAGACCAGCCACAATGAAAAGTTTAAATATATTTAATAATAAATAATACAAGGTCATGAAACTGCTAAATATATATTTACAGTAAACACCAGAGTTTTAGTCACAGGAAATAGTAAAGATAACACAGATGTAAAGGTTCACACAGATACAGAAAAACAATACTTAACTAATCTCACTATATTTTCCTGCCAGATTAAAGAATTACTGTTCCCTAGTTCACTTATTAGAGCCAGGCAAGATGATGTGGCTAAATGGTCTTTCTTCTTGTCAGGTTTCACAAACAGACTGCCCTGAGACGTCTGTGTCATCTAGTATTAAAACATAATTTCGGTGCTGGATTACAGAATAATATCACATACATCTGGTCATCGGGCTCTGGTTCCCACACAACCCCCTTTACTAGAAACTGAACCAGAATCTAGCATATATGTGTCATAATACACACACAGAGCTATGCTATGATGTGTTATAGCATCTGGAAGCTATAAAAAATATTTCAAAAACTTCCACCCTTCCAGGGTAGCAAGTGCCTCACCCCAAGGACAATGCAGTAGGATTCCTAGTCCTGGTTTTCACAGACATTTTGTCTCTGGCTGCAATCAGAACTGTAAGACACAGTCTTTATGGCCTAAACCAGGTAATTTAATTTCAGACTTCTTTTCAAAGTTAGCTAGTCTGAGATTAGCCTATTATCTTCCAGTATCCTCTGTTACAATATATTCATTTCAACAGTTGCAATACAATCTGACATATGTTACTTTTTCTCTCCAGCAGGTCCCACTGTTGGTGCATTTTTAACACAAGCAGCTTTACAGATACATTTTCAATACAAGCACCTATACAGATCAGTTTGATATACAAATGACATATACTTTTTTACAAAACCCCATCTAGCTATGCTGGCATATATTACACACACACTGCCCTATTTCTCATGGCATATTGGTAATACCTAACACCATCACACCCCCCCACCCTTGGTTTCCAGTGGTATGGCCAAGACGTAGGCATGCAGTGGGGACGTGTGGTGTATCACCCAAACTTAGTGGCTGTTGTCTCCACCCTATTCCTTCTTTGGCCTGCATCTCCTAGAGTGACATTCTCAGCCTTCACCAGGGATCATCACAGGAGTCTCCCATGGAACCAATCCACCAGGGATGGTATTGTCCATCCTTCCCTGCCACTCTGTGAGAAGCCAATCAAACCCAGGTCCAGGCCATATTCAAGGGTTTATCTGTCTATGCCACTGTTACAGCTTAAAATAGAGGGAAATTCTGGGCTGTACTCTTTCCATTTTTTATGTAAGATGGCAGTCAATACCAGCTATGATGCAAGTGCTCTAAAAACAATTCTTCAGGTTTTGGAAGCATCGCTGAGGATGCAGCAAGCAGCAATTCTCCAAATAAGTGTACTGCTAGAGGATGAGGTTCACCACAAAATAATTAGGGGTCAGACTATCCTTTTTCTGGTGGTAAGGTGTCATATCCCTAAGGGCTTGCCTAACTACTTCATTCTGGAGGTAGCTGAGGTACATTTATCTCTCTGTCTACAGATATGACAGACCATAATTTGTGAAAGGTGGGTAACAGACATCATATCCAGAGGTTATTTAATTCCTTTTCTGTCCCTTACAAGCAATCAGTCTCTTTCCCTTGTTGAAGTCCCACTACATCCCATTACATCAATATGCTCTGACAAAGCTAAAGGCCGAGAGCCTGCTATTAAAATGAGCCATCCGAGACGTCCCACCAGACCAGAACAGGCATGACCTTTACTCAGGATTCATTGTAACAACAACAACAAAATAATCAGGATCTCATGCCCATTTTCGATTTGAGCGGCCTGAATCAGTATATGGTGAAGGTGCCCTTATAAGGCTATTATTTCTCTAGTTCTGCGAAATATGTATGAATTGTTAACCTCTGACCTTCCTTACTCCTCTTTTAAGGTTTATTTGTTGGCCAGTTCATGGGCAATTCAGTTACCCAAGAGGCCAACTTGCACATCATTTCCAGTATTCCGAAATCTCTTCAGAAAGCCAAAACAAGCAAAGCCAAAATCATTCTGATAGCACCATTTTGGCAGTGAGAAATTTGGTTCCCTCTGCTTTGGCTTGACCTCTTGGACAGGCCTCTCTTCCTTAGGCCCTGCAAGAGTCTCTTGTCCCAACTATCCAAGCCTGTTCCTTCACCCTCTGAAGTTAACTACATGGTTTCTGCAGTACTAGTTATGCCTGGGGACCCTTTTCCATGGTGGTCCAGACCCTGATTTCTGCCCAGAGACGTGGCTGCAGAAAAATGTTGTAATAACAGTGTTTGTTTCTCTGCGTGAGCCACATTCAGAAGACTTGATCCATGTACAGTTCCAGTCTTTAGCATTCTGGAATATATTTGTCAGATTTTTGATGGAAGCATCATTTTTTCCTTAGACAAAGTTCATCTGGCAGTCGTTTTTAATTTCCACCAGTCAGTGAATTCATCCTCATCGGCATCTCTACAGGTGTGCAAAACATTTCTCAGAGCCCATTACTGTTTTCAAGTCTCCTGTTCTCCATAGGACCTTCATTTCATTCTGGAGAAACTAACATTATTATTCCCTTTTAACCAGCTTATTTTTGCCAACCTGAAATTTCTTACTTGGAAGACTCTGTTCTTGGTGGCCATTATTTCATCTAGAAGAAGTATAGAGCTGCAGACCTTATGTATCCATCCAGCCTGTATCATTTTTCACAAACGTAATGCATTATTACATCCCAGTCTTTACTACATGCCCATAGCTGCCACAGAATGCAGTATAAATAAATAAGTTGATCTTCCTGTTTTCTTCCAACATATTCAAATTGAAGTGAATATTTATCACATTGTAGAGGTGGTCATTGGCATCTCAGATTTCATTGGGAGAGAACCATAACTGTAAGGAAGGATCCCCAGTGCATTATATCATTCTCATTCAAAACATTGTGCTGGAAGGTACCCAGAGTTACTTTTTTATTCTTGCCTTTCTCAATGTGTTAGATTTTTCTACCAAAAATAAGCCAGCTCCTTAACTTAGATTTCTAATGCTTCTACTGCTAGGTTTATGGTCACCTCTCATACTTTTTCAGAAATCTTTATGTGGCTGACATTTGTGTGGCTACTCTGTGTGCATTGCTGAATGCCTTCTTTATAAAGTACTATAAACTGGAGGTCACTTTCATGTAAAGGTCTGCCTTTTGAGCTGCCATAATCTGGAATATTCTTTTGTGATAAGCCATCCAAGAGGATGAGCTTCTGACCATGTTCTAGACATGACTGAGATGGCGCTCCCAATGTTAGATATAAAAGTTATACATTTACCATATGATAGATCTGTATTAGCAATTTCATCTCAGTCACCATTTTCACCATTGTGCCTTCTGCAAAAGAGTACACTGGAGACTGTCCTGCTTTGAGCCTAATTTTCTCCTTTCCTTGTGTTCTTCTTCAGGAGACTTTAACATGTGTGTTTCTGAGATCTGGAAGGACCTTTTTAATGCTGAAGATTATGAGTACGGGGGGTGGGGCTAAGATAGTCTGGGAAAGTTTCATGAGCTGATCTGCCTAAGTACCTGCTGGACTTAGCCTTGACGTGAGAGAGTGATGAAAATGCCAGTGCAGATCTAGTGTCACAGTATGTGCATGACGTTTGTGTATGCCAGCATAGAAGTATGATGTATGTTGCAAGGGACTCAAGGTTTGATAGTAGAGCTAGTATGTACGTTTGATTGTTTTGAAGCCTTTGCTTGTTTTGACAACAGCCCATGGGACAGGAATTGCTTTGGTTTTTGCGGAGGTGCTGGCCAAGTGTTTCAAGACAGATCAAAAAAATTAGAAAAAGACAAGCTTCCTCACCTCACTTTGTATGCTTGTTATCAACTGTTCAGAAAAATCATGCAGAGTTAACTGTCATTGTGAGTAACATCAACATATGTTATTGTTAAATGACTTATTCAAGGTTACTTGATAATCAGGTAGAAACTGCTGGATCCAGGTCAGCTGAATGTACATTGCTAGTTTGCAATTTGGTGTTTGTATAAATAACATCAGGGCTACATTACAGATAATTTGTCATAGTTACAAGAAAAAAAGTATATAATGATTTTTGTGATGAGTTATCCCACTTTTTATGGGCCATTGCTTGTGAGTCAGGACTGCATCATTGTTCCTCAGAGAAGTAAAACATTTGTTTCCGGTGTAGAAACAGAAAGATGCCAGGCCAAGAGAAATTGGTTTCCCTTGATACAGACCACAAGCTAAATATAGCTGAACCTTTGGTGAAATAGCCCATTGAACTGACCTGAGACATTGCTTAGTGTGTTTTTCTTTCCAAAAGACCCACCACTGTGGAAAAAGAAGGATTTGCTAGCATATTATTTTTTTTCATTTCCCCAGGAGTGTTTACACTTTGTGAGCCAAGCTTTAAAAAGTTTTTTGGTGTATGTTATTAGTCATATGGAATGTAAAACCATGATGTTTATATTTATGACAGGAAAAATCCACCTGTTTGAATCATCATCTCAGACCTCTGGGGTCCTAAAAACATACTGGAATAGCATTCACCCTTCAGGCTTGGGAGGAACACTCAGCTGCACAGTGGTTTACTCTTTATTGCCGTGGACATCCAGAAGATGTGCCTTATAAGTTTCCCCTGTCATGCTTTTTTTTTTCTTTGCTTGTGCCTTCATGTTGTGTTTGGCAGTATATATTCATATTTTGGTTATTCAATTAGAATACTGTACTTAACAGATGAACCATACCTTCACTGGAAATGTACACACCTCCTGTTTAAGTCTGTTTAACTGTTTTCACAAAATGACTCATATTAGGCACTTGGTGTTACAACACATGGCAGTTAGTTCAGAGGATTAAGGCTGCAAGCTGTTAATGAGCTGTTTCCTGTAGTCAAGAGTACAGGGTTTGACTCGCTGCACCTCCATTTACCTGTTGTGTGACTCTGAGGCAATCACTTGTCCAGACAGTGCTCCAGGGTCATCCTTGAAAAGGGGCACTTGTGTCCAGTAGGCTTATCCTCTTAAGAAATGTATATAATATAAATAAATAAATCCCTGTATACTTTAGGTTTTCCCTTTTTATACCAGCACATTCTCATACTTGAGTGGATGTACAGTACATGAGGAAGCACCCAAAACTTTCTGTATACTAGCCAGATGTCTGATATCCTTGGCAGGATACTTCCCATATAGATTTATGGTACTGCAACAGCAATCATTTTGAACATCTATTTTTAATGATAAGTTTACTGTACTTTTCCTTGGAATGATGTCCCTGCAGTCTTGGTTGGCCCTTGCCTCAAGATGCAGCAAGCTCAAGAGAATAGTAAGTTAAGAGGTGAACGGGCAAAGATAAAAACTACATAAACTTTTGTGTGTGCATGCGCATGTGTGAATATTTATGTGTATGCATGTGCGTACACGCGCGTGTGTGTGTGTGTAACTGACATGGCTTTTGAAGAAATAAGTTTTGATTAACTTCCAAATTAATTAGAGGTCATGGAAGATCTGTAAGGTGAAAGGGATGGAAGATATGCGTGGTGGTTCTTGAGGACACTGTCCAGACTTGATGAGTGCTAGTATTTTTGCACAGAAGGGAAGGTAAATAGTTGAAATGGTCATATAATGGAGAAGTGAAAGTGGTGAAGAAAACAAATTCATGTCAGTGGGCCTCAGACTTGCTCTAGGCAGATGAGTGGTAGGGGAAATTGGGCAAATTTAGCTTCAGCGTCCAAGTTGACTAGCTGGACAAGTGTTTTTTTTTGTTGTTTTTTTTTTTGTGATCCTTGCATATTGTGTATGTTTGCATAACTTGCAGTGAGTATCTTCCAGTGGGATCCTGCCTTTATCTTTTTTAGTAGTACAATACTTGTTTAATATGCAACAATGTGTTTTCAGTTTTCCTTGTTAAAAAGCTGCATAAGCTTGTGGCTGCTGTATGTTCACCTAGTTATTATAAACACGGATGCTTGTTCCTGCAGGTCTGTACAAACCTGATCCATATCATACATTGATATCACTTGCATAGACAAATACTGTAATTAGACACCACAAGAATGCTGCCGCAGGTCATAACAGAAATGAACCCATGCCCTCCAAGATACTCAAACATTTCCAGCATATCTGCTCAGCGATTATTGTTTTATTCTGCTTTAGACAAGCAATAAGCATACAGATGCTGTGACAGTGTCTTGACATGCAACCCATGTACATGCAACCCATATACATGCTTTAGCACTGCATCACGTGGAATGACTAGTACTCTATCATATGTGTGCTGTCAAATTACATCACACAAACATTCTCATATTATGTCACACAGCTGACCCCAACTCTTTGCTACACATGTTCTCCTGCTACCTCTGGCACACACAGACGGCCCTAAATTTATTTTTCAGACTAGGTAACGCTCTAGTTCTTGTCTGTAACAGTTAAGCTTATGCATCTTCTACAGTAATGTAATCACGATCATATTTTGTGTTACTTTGTTATCTACTGATGATTTCTGTGTTTTAGTATTTCTTTTCTCTTTCTATGCTGTTATATTATCTGTAGATATTAGGTTTACATACATGTATCTTAAAATTGCTAATCCGTATCTCTATACTACGGTCATTGGGAGCTTTACTCCCTGGGGCGCCTTGGTAAATCAGTTATGCCCAGTAGTCTAACCCAGTTAACAAAATATAAACAAATGCATTAATGTAACAGTCAAGCCAACAAATACCTACAGATGTTTGCATACACCCACATTGCAAATACAGTAGAGAGTCAATTATCTGAACGTCGATTATCCAAAACGTCAGATGTTATGTTGTCCTATCTCGTCTTTGCTGATTGTTGCTTATTCTTTCTTTTGAATAAGGCCGAGTCGGAACCAGTTCTCGGTTCCATACCCAACCAGCAAGAAATGAAGGTGAGATGGACAACAAACATGGAACGTTATGGTGAGTACATAACTTATTATTATCCTAACACAGTCTTCCAAAGTTTTGGGGTAGGAAAAATCATAAAGTCTTGATTTGTAAACATTATACATATTCACTTGTGCAAGTTTTTTGAGCTTGTAGCCCATTTGTGTCAAAAAAATATTCTTTATTGTCCACTGCAATCGCTGAATGGTTGAAAAGTGTATTCCCTGCATGTAGGGAAGTCTTTTTTATCCGGTTCAATGTATGTTTGATTATTCAAACTTGGTCCCAAAAAGCTTGGATAATTGACTCTCTATTGTATGAATAATGTGTTTTTTACTTAGAAACAATTAAGACACTCCACTTTTTTCACTCTCTTCATAAAAACATACCTCAGAAGGAGGTAAGATAATCTCTCTGCTCACCCCACAGGAAATAATACACTAGATGATCAGAGGGAGGAGTATCTGGTAGTAAAGCCATAGATCTTTGCTGGACTGCAGCTGTTGTTGCTTTTTGTGTGTGTGTGTGTGTGTGTGTGTGTGTGTGTGTGTGTGTGTGTGTGTGTGTGTGTGTGTGTGTGTGTGTGTGTGTGTGTGTGTGCAAATGATTCAGATGTGGAACAATTCAGTGGAGATGAATTTAATGTGTCAGAGCTGGTAGATGGTGGATAGAGGCATAGGATTGTCAGTAATGGTATGTATCTGAAATGTTTTATTTTTCAATTTTTCATGCATTTTTTTATGCCTAGCCACGTACCAGCCCAGCTGATGATCATGTATATGCCCATTTTCCCATTTGACGTATTCATTTCCTCTTGAAAAGGCTAAGAATGATGGCAGTGAATACACCATCATACTATTGGTCTGTGTGAACTTTCTAGATTGCCTCAGCCAACAGGCTGGCTTGAGCCTGCATCCTTTGCTAAGACCATGCTCCCCACTAATATGAGGTGCTTTGCTGCAGTTTGAGCAATCTCCACTAGGGGTGCTGCTGCAGCAGGAACAGAAAAACAGATCACTACCCAGTTCCTTAGGAAGGCAAGTCAACCAATGTTACTTACTCACTGTGGCATCAAGGCTGGCTGGCCTTGTGGCCTCATGACTGCCCTTTGAACCAGAGTTTATTGGGTTGCAATTAGACATGTTGTCCCTGTGTCATAGAGCTAGCCAGAAGAACATAGGTTCAGTGCAGTGGTACATTGTGATATGTTGTAGGCTGGCTTATAAGTGGTGCTTAAATGCTGTATTTTTTATTGTGGGACTGTCAGAAGGTAGATGGCATGTGTGAGTTTTTTGAAAGCAGGGTTGCATACAGCAATGAAAAATTGTAATGAGCAGTAAAATTACTAACCCCTGACTGTGCTTATACTGTAATTTATGAATCTGACTGAACTGACATGGTGGAACCTCTCAACTAATTATGCATGATAGCAGACAACTCAGTACCATATGGAAAAACACTGAAGTCTGAGTGATCAGATTTTTTAAACAGCAGAGTTTCAGACAAATCTTATCTCCTCATTCAGGACTAGAACTTCTTTTAGAGGGACAGCTTTGTTTTTTTAGGTGCATCATAATTTTTAAAGCAGATGAGCAGAGTTCACTGACAATATGCACTGCCCTTTCAGTTTTAAGAACATTTAACAAACTCAGAACGTCTTTTACATGCAAATCTTAGAATATGTTGTTATACATGGCCATGAAGGTGTTTGTGGAAAGAGAAATGTTGCTGATTCTCTTGGCACTGCAGTTTATTTTTCATTTATTTCAAAATATGAAAAATTGAATAAGAAATGTCTGCCTTCTAAAAACATATAGTAGAATAAATGCTAACCCTTCTACACATCAGATTATTTATATTTAAAGTTAAGTTTGGGAATTTACAGGAAAAAAGTATGCTCATCTTTAAATCATCCAGTAGCTGACGTATATGGAAAATTAGGGTCAATGTAAACAGTTCTGCCTGGCAGTTGAGAAACGACAAGAGGCCAAACAGGCTGTTAACATTAAAAAACATGTATCTATTGTTAATGCCTAATGAGAATTGAATGGCATTTCTGTTTTTTAATTATGCATTTTTGGTGATTATTATTTTTATTACACGTAAAAGACAACGTAACATTGGGGTTTGAAATACATACTTTTTCTCTTCTTCTTTTTGACATATAATTCTTGAGTATAACAGACTTAGTGTTTCATAATGCTCAGTTACACAGACACTTAGGCATGAACACAGAAGACATCATTTATCTATTCAATGACAAAGAATACAGTAGTTAAGAAGTTACTGACATATCAGAAACACGTTTATTTTGCATAATATGTGTGTATGTCTGTGCTTGTGATTGTGATTTTGCATCTGTATGTACATATATATATATATATATATATATATATATATATATATATATATATATACACACACACACACACACACACACACACACACACACACACACACACACACACACACACACACATACACACACACACACACATATCCACCCTCACAAACGCACATACGTTCACATGGATCTAAGATTCAGCAGTATGTGTGGACATGAAAATCTTACAGTCCAATAGAAGGTTCCTAGCTGTAACAAAACCCTACACTGACCCTCTCCCTGTTGCAGTGACCAAACCTGCTGCTGTAGTCATGGATCATGGTCAGAATTCTCACCCTTATGCCATGCAGCTGGTTAGAGCTGAATAGAATTTTAACCCAGGATTCTTCAAGCATGTCAGCAGCAAAAACAATAAAAGAATCGTATTTAATATGCTCTGCCAGTACCTTCTCTATTTAACCCTCAGAATGCCTTATGATTTACACTTGTAGATTCATTAACCAGACTGACTCTATAACCCACCACTTGCATATATTACTTCCACAAGCAGCCTTTCTTTCAGTAAAATGGCAACTGTCTTTCTCATTGGCAGTCCATAAACTTTTGAGCAATAACTTCTATTTGACGCTTGCCAGTAAACTTGACTCTGCTAGCCTGCACTGGAGGCACATCCAAGGGTAGATGGAGGGAGGTGCATGTGCTCAGGGCACACTGTCACTATGTGATTTCCTGGGTAGAAACCAAGGAAATAACTCTATGTGTGTGTGTGAGGTATTCTACTGATGTCAACCTGTTATAGGAATGCAGAAATGATGAACAATAAAACTCTGATGCCCTTTGCACATTCTGCCATTGTGGTGGTGTTGGGTGCATAAAGGGGCAGGGAAATAAATTAGTAAAACCCTCCTCAACAGCAGTATGATGCTACCCCAGGGCTATTGATCAACACACAGGCACTAGGCAGGTCCTGTTCACCCAGCGGACGAGAAGATGAACTGGGGATTCTTGATGATCAGATGTGAGGAGCCATAAAGGACCAAAATATGTGTGTGTGTGTGTGTGTGTGTGTGTGTGTGTGTGTGTGTGTGTGTGTGTGTGTGTGTGTGTGTGTGTGCATATATAAATATATATATATAAATATATATATATATATATATAAATATATATATATATATATATATATATATGTATGTATACACATATACATATATAAACTCTGCCACACAGCATTGCCCTCTCTGGTCTCAGTGGTCATGTTATCATAAGTTAAAAAGATATTCTTTCTTTCTTTATGTAGATAACTGCAGCTTCTCCAAGCTAGTATCCACTTTTAAACACACCCTGCTGAGATGCTATTTCTTTCTATTCTATGATTTTGTAAAAAAAAATCCTTGCATGAAGATTTCATTCATACTATGACTTGGAGATACTTCAGGGTCACTGGATATATATGTTTCAAAATCATTATTTGTTTCTCACTTGCTAATATCCACTCTTTTCCTTCTTGGCTCTGTATGCTAACCTCCCCTCTGGCCACAGTCTCCTCATTACCTTATTGTGCATACATTCTATCTTCTTCTCAATCTCTGATTGTTCACTCCTTTACTAATCTAACATTCTTCTTAATTATTCTCAAGATATACTTCATCTTCACCCCATCATCTTATCTTCTTTTAGCTTAAACGTACTCTTGAATTGACTAGAACAAACTGTGAGTTCTTGGGCATTAGTGAACTGCAATGGATTGAAATAAGTCATTTTATACCAGTTAATCATCAAGTCTGTTGTAGGTAAGAAACGTGCAGAATAAATGGAGTAACCACCTTAGTGAGTACAAGAGCATCAAACTCAGTGCTTGGTTACAACTTAAAAAATGATAGAATTATTTCAATAAGGTTTTAAGGCAAGATGGTCAACATTATATTTATATAGATTTATGCTGTCAAGGTGCAAGTTGACCAGTTTTGAGGATCTGAAGCACCTTCTGGAAATAATTCCAAAAAAGATATTAGATTGGATTTCCAAGATGGCTGGACACTGATTGACTGGCTGGTTAAAGCTCTTCCAGTGTGAAAATTAAAATGCAGGAAAAAAGCTAGTAAAAGTTAACAATTTGGGTAAAATACGGTTACTGGCTAATAATTATACTGCCTAGATGCCAGCAGAGAAGACCTATTGAGAAAGTAAGAGAAAATCAACCAGAAAAGGAGGAGAAAAACTCTAGTTGGGAAGAATCTTCCAGCTGTTCAGCAAAAATCAGTTCAGGTTTCATCTTTGATATAGGAAATAACTTCCGGTAATTTAAATTAAAAAAAAAAAACAAATGTATTCAAATATTTTTAAAATACGTGAACACTGAAGGAATAGAAAAAGTAAAATAGCAAAGGGCTGGAAAAAATAGAAGAAGCTTTAACTAGATTTTCAGATGAACATATGTGGAAAAATCAAAGGCTGAAATGAAAAACAAGGCTGGCTGAGCATGGGGCTTCTCAAGAAAATCTGTTTAAAAAAACTGCAGATTTAGAAGACACAGCACGCAGAGAAACAACTGAGATTTTCTGCTGTACCAGAGAACCTGAAAGGAACAGACTGCATTCATTTTATGAAAGTATGGATAGGTTCATAGGATGTTACTAGACTATTGACCCAAGGGTCTTTACAAGCCTAGCCGTTAAATCCCAATATAATATTAGATAACATATATCGTCTATACCCAAGGTTTTTCTAACAAGGACTACCCATGTCTAACAAGGACTACCCATGTCCAGAACTGTTTCCCATCCAGTCATCCAGATTACTTTTAAACAGGGTTATGGAGGTGCTGTGCTTGATATGGATTGGAAGCCTGTTCCGAGGAGTGACAACCTCTGACAGATGTTTCAGTCTCTCCAGCAGGTCCTGTTTACATCGTAGGCTAGATTGAGGTCCCTGGAACGGGTGTCTCTAGTCCCATTTGACTTACGGGTGTGCAACATTTCCATTAGATCTGAGTCAGAGATAGCCCTGCAAACCAGACATAAGTCACCTCTAAGTAGTCTATACACCACTGAGTACAGTGACAGTGACTTCAGTGTGTCCATGTAAGACATGTGCTAGAGACCCTACATTTTTTAGTTAGAAATCTCCAAGGTCTGTCAAGTTGCTACAGGTGCCTGGCATGGTACATACCAAAGGGAGCATTATATTCAATAATAGGCCTAATGAGGGACAAGTACAGGGGAGTTTTGACCTCTTTTGCTCTTGAGGTGATGCTTTGCTAATCAGGTGAGCAACGTAGAATGCCTTCCTCACCACAGTAGACGCATGGTGGTTAAAGCTGAAGTCACAGTCAACTTGTGTTCCCAGGTCTCTCACGACTGAATTGGTACTTAGGGTACTATTTATTTTATAATCAGCAGGGGCATTGTTTTTACCGAAGGGAATGATGATCCATTTTTGGCATTTAGTTTAAGACCATGGCTTTGGCACCAATCACTGGTCTGTGTAAGCCCCTTTTGAAGTACACTGATATCACTAGGGAATTCAATGATGGCACCTAATTTGCAGTCATTTGTAAACTTGGTTAGCCACAGCCCTTCCATTTTGGCCTGGAAGTGTATGCCAAATAAGAGGGGGCCCAGCACTGACTCTTGTTGGATCCCACTGGTGACAGGTCTGCTGGCAGAGTTAAAGTCTCCCACTTTGACTAAGTGTTATCTATCTCTGAGCCCGTTTGCAACCCACCTGACAACATAGGGATTGATATTCAACTGGGTTAGTTTGTCAATGATGCCCGAATGCAGGATAGTGTCAACGGCCTTAGCCAAGTCAAGATAGGCTGTGTGCATGGCTTGACCCTTGTCTGTGGTTCTGATCACGTTCTTGAAGAAATCCACCAGGTCTGGCAGGCATGATCTGCCCTTGACAATATCAAACTGGGATGGATCCAGGAGGTTTGGAGGTCACCTATATCCTTATTTATGAGATCCATTATGATTCATTCCATTGCGTTACAGATGAGGCCAGTTAAATTTAGGGGTCTATAGTTACCCAGGTCTGTTGTTGAGCTACCCTTGTGGAGGGGGATAACAGTCACTGATTTCCATTCATTAGGGACAAAGCCAGTACAAAGGCCGTGGTTAAATAGAGTGCCTAATGGAATAGCTAGCTCTTGTTTTAGAACGTTAAGAATGCAGCCTGGAATGCCATCTGGTCCCATGGATGCTGTGTTTTTAGCCTTGGAGAGAACATTGATGACTTGTTCTTTGGCGATGCAGGGAGGAGGAGATGATGAAGATATGGTTTGTGGCATGCTTGGGGGGATGGGGGGAGTGAAATTTTCACTAAACCTGTCTGCTAGCAGGTTTTCAATTTCCGCAGGGTCAGTGTGTGTGATGCCATCCATAATTAGTTCAGCACACATCTGAATCCTATCCATTAGGTTGCAAATGTAGCTGTAGAAAGCCGTATGGTTATCCTTGGCTATGGTTACTAAATTTTTCTCATAGTTGCTTTTTGAAGATGTTATGAGTTGTCACTTTTGTATTTTTATACAGCAGCTTCTTTCGCTTATTGTATAATTTATTAATGCTAGATGTCCATGAGGATGGTTTGTTTTTTCTTCAAGATCTTGCTTTAATCCTGTCCGGCATGGCTGTATCTGTACATTTGTGTAGATATTTATACAAGGCATCAGTGTATACCTTAGTGCCATCTGTGAAAACTGGAGCTTTGAAGTCGATTATACCTTCCCTTAGGAGGGTAAAGTTAGCTTTGGTGAAGTTTTTTAGCCTGACTTCTCCTTTGGGGAGTTTTGGCGCTATTGTTACTTCAGAAATGACTGATTTATGGTGGATTTAACTAGTGTGGGCCCTACACTTGAGGCATGGCATTGGTCACTCATATTGGTGAGGACCAGGTCTAGAATATTGGAGCCCCTTGTGGGTTGGTGCACTGTGTGTTCCAGGGTATTTGAGTTAACAAGTCCAGGAACTTTTGTGCAAGTGAGTTTGGGCTTGTATAAGTTTCCCAATTAATGGAAGAATAGTTGAAGACACCAATGACTAGGGTGTTAGGTTGTATCTTAATTGTCCCAAGTAGCTTTGAAAAAGCTGATGACCTGAAAGGGGGGGGGGGGTCTTATCCACAGGTCTATAAAAGAGGGGATCTGTAGGTTCTGATTTTGATAGGTAAGAGGTAAAATTTCTGCTGGCTGGTTCACTGAACAGCTGGGAGATATTCAAGAATTGTTGTGCTAGACAGCAGATGCTTCTTAGAGAAAATACTTCTATTGGCGCTTTTGCATCTATGACCACCAAGAGTTACTCCCCTGCATGGTCGTGCACGATGTTGCGCTGTGCGCAAGCAAGAGCAAAGCAGCTAATACAGAGAAACCAATGAAAACTCAAACTGAGCCCTGCACCAATGAAATGGAGCAAACTGAGCCCTGAACCAGTAACCATCAATTAGATAGTCCTACTGTACGCTCCTACCACAAGGGTATAAGTGAGCTTCTCCAACAAAAGATGTACTGATTTTTAGTGCTCAATCTTCAAACAGAACTGAATTCAACTGGTCTGAATCCAGTCTATACTACAGCCAGCAAAAGTGGAATGAAACAACAGAAAAAAAGCAGGATTTTTTTTATTAAATAAGTAACAATGTAAAAAGTGGCACATTTTTTTCTTGAATTAATAATAGCAACAGAATAAAACAACAGAAAAAGATATTTTCTTAAGTTAAGTAAAAGCAGCAGTTGGTGTGAAATACTGTCAAAGTGCAACAAATGCAGTAGTAAAATACAGTGCAATGCTGCAGCAAACAGTACCGTTTTTTTAAGCAACTGGACTGGTGTTCCACAGCAAGATTTCTAAACTGTGGGGCACTGCATATTTATGATCTAACTCTTGCCATAAGAAAACAGCCAAGACCTAAAATATGCAGTCAAACTGGCAGAAAGAGTTGTTCTGACAAAATTGTGGCAGAAAGGAAAAGTGTTAAAAATTGGTGACTACAAAGTACTTGTGGAAAATGACCATTTGATGCACACCAGACAGAACAGAAACATTTATCCCAGGAATCAGAGAATGTCAAAAGGAAGGTGTCAGATTTTAACTGGTGTATGTAGTTGTTTTTGGAATATTTGTTCTGGGAGGATCCTTTTTTTTTTTTGATGCAGGGTTAGGAAAGCGTGAAAAAAATTAGCCAATAAATGGTGAGCCTGCAAGCAGAAGAAGGCTCTGCTTCTCATTCTGCCGACAGTAACAAATCCCATAGAGAGACTTTGCCAGTGTAAACTTTTCCATTATTCCAAAGGAAAATGCTTGAATGACAGAAAAAAAGCACAGAAGTTGACTAGAAGAATCAGGAGAACCAGAGACTGGTGTTGGGAGATGGAGAGGATCAGGAAGAAGACCAATAGCATTGTGAAATTAGTGAATAAATGTAAGCCTATGATACATCAGTCCCATTAGATATAGGAATAGAAGTGTAAAATGTGGCTTTGTAAGAAGAAGTGGCTGGGAAAGACTAGAATTTGTTGGCACCCCTCTTTATGTCATTAATATTTAGGTGGGCACTGAAGGGACTGAAGAAGTAACTGTAAGTAAAAATGTTGTTATTAGTAATACTTATATAAAATGCTATGATGCAAGTTGCATGTTATATTGTAAAGCAGTTTTGTATATTGTGTAGTCAGAGGTATTTTAAATGTGAGGTAGGGGGAGTCTTATCATTGACTGCTGTATATGTTAAAGATATTAATGCAAGAAAGTAAAGTATCCAGACTTTATTTACACTGGAACAAGATAAGCAGGGCCAGAAGCCGGTTTTCAGCAGAGACCGGGGGAGAAATGTTCCAGAAACTGTAAGATAATAAGACAGTGTAAATAGTAAAAATATTGATTATGGCAAAAATACAGTACAGTGGTATTTACAAGTTCACAATTAGTATGAAGAGTTAGATACAGAATAGATGCACAAAAGAAATGCATTTCATGTTCACATGTATACAATAAAATGTTTTAAGGAAAGTTGGAAAGGCAGGGGAGAGAGAAGTCTGAATCTGGGTGCTTAGCCTGGGCTAGAAAATTAGCCTGGAGTGGTGCAGGAGCAAAGCCAGTGGTTAGAATAGTGTTCTTTTAGATGTAGCTTGAATTTGTAGCTGTTGGTGTTGTTTAGGATGTGTTGGGGTAATAGATACCAGGTTCTGGATATTTTATTAGAGTAAAGGGCATCACCATAGCTGTTGTGGGATATAGTAACCTTTAGAAGTAGTTTATTATATGATCAAAGAGCCCTAGGGTTTATATTTGTTTGAACTAGATCATTTAAAGCTGGACAGTTATCAGGTTTGTGGGTGATGCTGTGTGCGATGCTTAGTTGATTTAGGTGTAATAGATTGGGGAGCTCTATCCAGTTGAGTTTTTTTTAAGTGGCAAGTAGTGGTGGGATCTGTGCGGAAGGTTTGCCCCAATTTTGCGATTTTATTATAACAAGTTTCTAGGTTGTTTAGATTGGTCTCACTTAGATTGTTAAAGATTTGAGTGGAGTAGAGGAGAGTGGATAGTAGGTGGGATCTGGCTGTAACTAGCCTGAAGTTGTTGGTTAGGAATGGTTTGGCTCTATAGAGTTAGCAAAGTTTAATATGGACTTTTTTTGATTGTTAAGGCTACATGTTTATCGAATTTTAGACAGTTGTCTATAGTGAGTCCTAGAAGTTTAGTTTCATCGACTGGTTCAATTTTAATGCTGTTGGAGGAGTAGATGGTGAGTGGGGGATGATTGTTTTTAGCTTTATTATTAGAAAATAACATAAGTTTAGTTTTCTTTGGGTTAAGAATGAGTTAGTTTTAGGTGAGATAGTTTTCTAATTCTTAGAGTGATTTTTTAAGTTTTTTCTAGTAGATCAGGAAATGTGAGAGCAGAGCAGGCATTGTCGGCGTATTGGATGATAGAGGCTAGTTGGGTTGCAGTGTTTAGGTTGTTGTTGAATATGATAAAAAGTAGAGGTCCAATGATGGAACTTTGGGGAACTCCGACAGAGATAGGTAGGAAGGGGGAGAGATTAGTTTCCTGTTTGGTGGACTGCTGTCTATTAGTAAGGTAGCTGTGGAACCAGGATAAAGAAGGTAGAGTAAGGTTATATGTTGCTAGTTTATTGAAAAGTTTTGGGTGGGAAACTGTATCAAAAACATTTGACATACCAAGGAAAATAAAAGAAACAAGTAAGCCTTGGTTTTTGAGGAGGTTCACAGTGCTGGTGAAACTTATTAGAGCCATATTTGTACTATGCTTAGGTCTAAAACCACGCTGTGAGTTGGATAGGAGGTTATTGTTAAGGAGGTAGTCTAGTATTTTGGCTAGGGTAGAGAGAATAGCGATAGGCCAGTATTTAGAGAAGTCTGTGGAGGGCCACCTTTATGTAGAGGGATGATGTGTGATACTTTCCAGAGGATACGTACTTGTTCTGAAATAAAGTGGTTGATTAGTATTGATACAGGATAACAGGTAGAAGAGGCAGCTAGTTTTAGGAAATCATTTGGAAGCTGGTCAGCAGCAGGAGCTGAGGTCTTTAATTTGGTTAGGAGCTTTTTAAAGTGACTAGTTTGTATTGGAGTAATGGTGAAAGAGTTAGGGTTAGAATCAGTAGTGCTGGGAACTGTTAGGGGTGTGCTGGATTTGATAAAATGTGAATTAAGCTGGGAGGCAAAGCTATCAGTAGTGTTAGTGATTAATGGAGATGGGGTAGTGGATCTACCACGATTGAGGAGATGCTTAATATTTTAACAAAATTTCTGTGGGTTGTTCTCATGTTTTTGTTGGGATGCGAGGAAGTAAGATTTTTTTTTGTCTAGGTTAATTTGTTTTTTTGGCTTGATTTCTTAGTTTTTGCTAAGCAGTGAGGTCAGCTATGTTTTTGGTACATTGATAAGTTGACCAGGCTCTATCTTTTTGTTTGAGTAGTACTATGGTGTCCCTAGTTAGCCAAGGAAGTTTTTTTTTAGTTTTGGTGTGAATTTTCCTAATGGGAGCTAAGTTGTTTAGAATTGAGAGGAAGGTATTTTTGAAGTATTGAACTGCAAGATCCAGCTGTAGGGATTTTAGGGATGTCCAGTTACATTGTTGAAGGAGAGTGTTGAATAAAGGAGAGAGTTTTTTTATTGGAAATGTGTTTATATGTGATATTTTTGGGGGTGTGAATCTGTTTCCTGAGAAGAAATGTTAGATAATGATCACTTAGGGTGTCTGGAAGACAGCCTGCCAGGTGACCTAGGTTGGGTTTATTTATTAGTATCCAGTCAAGTATTGTTTGTTTTTTGGAGTGTTTGTCAATGTGAGTGGGAGAGTTAATAATCTGAGTGAAGTTATAGAGGTTGATAAAGTTGGAGGGGTTGTCAGAGGAACAGGTTAGCCAGTGTAGGTTGAAATCACTTAGGATTATTGCTTCTTGGTTGAAGTTTGAAGATGCCCAGCAGAGAAGGTCTTCAATGCCTGGTTGTTTTCAGGGGGAAGGTAGATGGCGATTATAGTTATGGTTTTGAAGGAACTGATTTGTAGGCATGTGGTTATTAACTCAGAGTTGGGAATGTCTGGAGGAGTGTTGTTGAGTTGTACTAGCTTGAGGGAGTCATTAAATATGATAGCTACTCCACCTCCTCACTTTTTTAATCTATCAAGTGTGATGATGTTGTAATCTGTTGGGTTTTGATTACATTATATGGAGAATTAAAATAATAATTTCCCTTGCTTTTATACAGGTGGATATCGGAATTAATGCAATTGGTTTAAGCTATAGACATGTTTTGTCTAAACAAACATGCTGAAAAAATAAGATAAAATAATGAAAACATGGAAAATTGTAGTTCTTTCTTGAATTTGTAAAGTAATTAGCTATTTTTCATTAGCAAAGGCTTTCAATTTGGGGATTAAAAGTCTACAGATGGAAGCAATTAATCATGAGAGGGCTGATCAGTATAATCAGAGTGAAATTTACAGACTCCTTTATGCAACTGCAAAGTTGATAGCTATTTTTCATCACCACCTTGGTGACCAGAAGTCTGCAGGTGTTAATCATGAGAAGTCTGAAAACTGTCTGCTGAGTGAAATGTATAAGTTACATTGCAGTTAACATTTAAAGGTACATTGACAAGCAGTTCAGTAAAAAAAATTGAAGTTTGAAACTCTAGAAAGTTAATAAGTTATATAAGCAGTTGCCCCCATCAGCCTTTAATATAATGATGAACAATTTAGCTTACTTATTTAACGATAGTTAGTGTACTTTTTCTTAATGTTAAAAGCTTATGTTTACTGAAAACATGCAAGCTGTTTTTTTTTGGGGGAGGGGGGCACATCTGAGAGGGAAATAGAGGTAAAAAAAGAACAGATAGCAATTAGTGTATGTGAGAACACAGGCTGCATCATGTTTTGTGTCTTTCGGCTTTTCCCAGTTAGGGGTCGCTACAGCGGAACTCCAGTCCGCCAGTGATTGGTAGTGGATTTTTACATACCGGGTTACCAGCCCTGATGCACAACCTTCAACGAAGGCAACCCCATTCATGTTTGCCTCCACACAGAAGACGCTCTAGCTGAGAATCAAACGGGACAACGTCTTGCTATGAGGCGACAACGATACCGCAGCAGCACCACCGCAGTAACACAGGCTGCAACATGTATTTTAACAAATTAAAACCTTAATTTTAGATAGGTAATGCTTGTGGAAGTAGCCATTAATTTGGGTCAGTTGTTGCTTTCTAGTAAAGTAAACTTAATTTATTGAAAATGTATGCAATTGTGAGTGTTTGTTCTAAGTTAAAAGGGGTGTAGGGTCCTGAAAAATGATTTAGTGTTCTGTGTGAGTGTCCAAGAGAAGAAATAAATTATATAGAAATAAATGGAATTTGTGGGAGCAATACATGCAGAATCATGTCCAGGAGGAGGAGGAGTTAAATTTCAGGGAAGGTTGAATTTGAGAAATTTGTCCAATGTTAGGGTGACTGAAATTTATTGAAAAGAAAGCATATATTTATTAACAATTAAAAAAAGAAAACATATGTTTAATGTATGGAAATGAAAAATGTTTGCTATAGTTGGTTTTCTTTTCCGTTATTGTATGCTTACCTTTGTGATTGTCTACAGTGTAAGTATTTAATAAAGGTGTTTAACAAAACGATATTAGCTTCATCATAGGTGATTTAAAGTTTGAAACTGGTTGCCAAAGAAGAAGTGGAATTAAAGGCACATTTGGTCTTGGACTATGAAATGACTATGTATTTTTCAGTTTGACATGGAAGGGCTGTATATATTCAACAGAAAAACAAGACCTGGAGCTGACTGTGGTGCATACTGTCCACGTCATAAAGAAAACAGAAAGGCCTTCAGATCAACTAGATACATTTCAATACTCATAGTAAATATGTTCTTATGTTTTTAGTTAATGTAGTAATATAGATGTCTGTTAATGTAGTAATGTAGATTTTCTCTTTTCTTTTGTTTCTGTTCTGTATTGTTTATGCGTGGGGCTTTTCTCCCCGGGTCTCCACTGAAAATGGGCCACCAGCCCAGTTGGGCACTACCTGGTAAACAAATGTAAATAAATAAATAAATAAATACAAGCACAACAGTATACTCCGGAACAGATTTAAGGGGCTTAGACATGATGGATTAAATGTCTGCGAAGTCTTTGATATTGTCCAGGAAGTGGAAGCAAAAAATATTCCAAACAGAAAGAAGATTAAGAAGGAAAAATTGTTGTCTATGGTGGCTGAAGAAAGAAGAAGAGAAAAAGGCAATGGAATGTGGGAACATGTGTCAAACAGAAAGCAGTTTCAGAAAGTAAAAAAAAAGAGAGAGAGAGAGAGAGAGAGAGAGAGAGATACAATATATTTAAGTATTGAAGTGAAAGAGCTGTGGGGGAAGCCAGGGATTTGAAGTAAAAAATACATGATGCCTGACTTCCCCATAGCTCTTTCTCTTCCTGGGTAGTGTGTGTGTGTGTGTGTGTTGGGGGTGGGGGGGGGGGTACTCCAGACATGTCTTCATGTCTTTTTTCCAAGTGGGTCTCATCCTGCTGGATGACAAGACTTCAAAGCCATCTTGATATGAACACCCCCATGGCAGTAAAAACAGCAAGCGCAAACAGTGGGAAACCAATTTTTTATATTTGTCTATTTTTTCAGAAAAAATGCAGGACACACAAAAGAGTAAAATTATTTTTTGGAGAGAACTGCTTTTTCTGTCAGTACCCTGATGTCATAATTTGTTTCAAACTTAGTTACATTGTTTTTTCAAAGTAACATCGTAAAATGCCTATGTCTGTTTTGCACACCATCTAAAACAGTTGAATATTTTCATACATGAAATGCAACTCATTATATCCATGCTAAACAACATTTACACTCACAGAAAAATATTATTTTGCTTAGTTTTAAAATTAAAATATAAACAAATCAAGAGTAACACAGCGGAAAACTTTACTGAGTGGTACCATACATTGTTTTAAAATTATTTTTTGTTTGTTCAATATGAAAAAAGGTATTTTTCATATTTTCTTTGTGAGACTGCCTACATATAAAAGCATATGTTATATGAAAGTATTTAGGGGGCTAAATGCATGGTATTTTTGTCCAAAGTTTTTATGTTATCTGACTTAGACTGTGGTGAAAACTGCTGCAGTAAATGTAAATATAGTACATGAAGCATTGCAATTATATTCCAAAATCAATAAAAAGACAAAACTTAAGTACTTTCCTGATATACATAATGTACTTACTGTTTATTAAGCACCTTTTAGCATTGATGTTCATCGTGTTTCACTGTTGCAGTCCTAACCAATGGGTTATCTGGCTTCTGGTAGCCCTCGATCGGCCATAATACCAAAGGTAAGTAAATATGACATCGGCTGCCGTCAGTTGTAAAGGACGTCAGGACGTCCGATACAAAAGGAGGCAGCCAACGTCACTTCCTCAGTCTTCCATGCCACGGAGCCTGAAGCAGAAGCATTTTTGCATGAGTGCCGGTTGGCAATTTATCTTTTTGGTTTCCGACTATAAAGCTGAAGTCAACTACAGCTAAGTACCCTGTTGGGGATCCTCTTTTCTTGCCTTAACGAATGTCAGAAAAAGTCAATAATTGTCTTACCTGTGGAAAGCAGATTCCCCATAGAGATTTTCATTCCTATTGTATTATTTGTTTAGGCCTTGACCACAACGTTCTTGATTGTGACCTCTGTGCTTCCTTTAATCCGCGTACTATTCGCTGTTGGGCTAAGCTTTTAGCTAAGCATTTTGGAATGTGGCCTAAGTTTGTCGGTATGGCGTCCGCTGGTCTTCAGGCTTCGGATATCCCTAAGAAGCGTAAGGACAAGGACCGCCACAGGTTTCAGAAGGTCAAGCCTTCAGATGATGTTAAGTTGGTTGTCAGTTCTGCAGTAGCTAGTGAGGCACCTTTGCAGCTCCTGCAGTCCACGGATTTTCAATCGCAGGCCTCGGTTGAGTCCATTTCAGAGTCCCTCAGGCCTCCGGCTTCCATTTTATCTTCTGACCTTCCGTCTTTTGCCTCTTCAGCTGGATCCGGAGCTGCTAAGCTGGCTCTGGTGTGTGAGGCCTCTGTTCATCATTCAGACAGCAAGCTCATACCGACAACCTCTGCCACTACTTCGGTGGTTGCCAGGCCTCCCGAGTCCTTCAGACTTGTAGGTAAATCTTCCTGTCGTAAGCCTGTGAAGAAACAGGCTCCAGTTTCCTCTCATTCCCCTCATTCTCAAATGGTTAAAATGTCTGATGACCTTTTGACTCTTATTAGGAGTTCACAGCCTCATCCTTCAAAAAGGGGTAGGGATGTCTCTCCTGAGACTGTCTTATTCAGTTTATGATACTTCTAGCATTTCTGCTGATGAAGAGGAAGTTTCTCAGGTTTTTTCTCCTTTTGAGGATTCAGATGCAGAGGAATCCATTCCTTCTACTTCTCCTTCAGAGGATTTCTCTTTTGGTGATACTTTGAATACTCTCAGGGAGATTTTTAAATGGGAAAGTCTGGGTTATCCCCAATCTAAGAAAAGGATCAGGGAGGTTTTGGATTTGCCTCAGCATAAGCCTCTAGCTATTCCTCCAGTGTTGGAAGTGGTTGATGATGCTTTTCTGGTAAATTCCTTGACTCCAAATTCAGTTCCTCCTGCTCCCAGGAAACCTGACAGGTACTACAGAGTCCCTGATTCTCATTTGTTTTTTTTTTTTAGGAATCCACTAGTTGACCCAGAGGTTATTTCTCAGGGGCCGAAAGGAGTTAAGGCCACTGTTACCAAGAGTCCTGTTCCTTCTGACAGGGAATCTAAGAACCTAGATAGGTGGGGTAAAAAGGTTTATACCTCTGCCACTCTTGCTATTAGGTCTACTAATTGCCTTTTTCATATGCTTAAGTATCAGCAGCACACCTTGGAGGCTATTAAGTCAAAGATTGCAAGTGTGCCTCTTTTGGCAGAGAGTAAGGATATGCAGGATTTGCTGAATTCTGCCTGTCTTGTCAATAAACATTCTTCACATTGTAGTTTTGACATTCTAGGAGCCTCCTACAGGGCTACAGCTACTGGATCTGTTCTCAGAAGGCATGCTTAGCTCAGGGAGCAGCCACTTCCAGAGCCTGTCAAATCTAAGCTTTTAGATGTACCTTTACATAAGGACATTTTTTTTGGCAGCAAAGCAGAGGAAGTGCTCAAAAAGATGGAAGATAAGGCCAAGTCTATACAAACAGTTAAAGACTTTCTGCAAGTTCAACCTCTTAATTTCAGCAGGCATTACCCTTCAGGATGTTTCCTGATACCAGCAGACAGAACCGCTCTAGGACTAGAGGTTGCAAATTTTCTAGGGGGCAGGTGGCTACCCCTCAAAGGTCTAAGCGTTGGCATGCTTCCACTTCCAAGGCGGGCAGTTCTAAGCCCACATCTCAATCCAAACATTCTCAATGACTCTGTCCAACTTCTGCCTATTCCTGCTTGCCTGGAGAATCTTTAGGGGGAAGGTTGGCCTATTTTGCAAATGTCTGGGTCACCATCACAGATGGCAAATGGGTTCTCAAAACTGTATCCCAAGGTCACAGGTTTTCTTTCCACACCTTTCCAATACCCAAAGGATTCCCGGACACTCCTCCAAACCAAAGGGCAGAAGTAGAAAAGCAAATTTTGTCTCTGTTACATCATACATGGGGCAATAGAATCAGTTCCTACTCAGCATATAGGCCAGCGCTTCTATTCCACACTTTTCGTAGTTCCAAAAAAAGAAGGCACCTAGCGTCCTATCGTAGATCTATCCATTCTGAACGCTTTCTTGGTAATTCCAAAGTTCAAAATGCTCACTCTGCATCAGTTGCTACCCATGTTAGACAAGGACTCCTGGCTGGTAACTTTGGATCTCAAAGAAGCTTATCTGCACATCCCTATCAGGGAAAGTTGCAGGCAATACCTTTGTTTCAGAGTGGGCAAGCAACATTATCAATACTCTGTGCTGCTCTTTGGCTTATCTACTGCTCCCAGAGTTTTCACGAAGTGCCCAGCTCCAGTCATTGCTTTTTGCAGGCAGAAGAAAATTCAGATTTATCCATACTTGGACAACTGTCTAATTCAAGCAAATTCTCAAGAACAGCTGTTAAAGGATCTGGAATTTATAAAGACTCTTCTCTGTTCTTTGGGTTACACTCTCAATGTGGAAAAATCAAAAATG
This sequence comes from Protopterus annectens, assembly GCF_019279795.1. NCBI lineage: Eukaryota > Metazoa > Chordata > Ceratodontiformes > Protopteridae > Protopterus > Protopterus annectens. The sequence goes on along the minus strand of NC_056747.1, from coordinate 457,636,772 downwards.
GTGCCATCCAAGGAGATAGCATTCCTGGGAGCGAGTCTGAACACAGCCGCCCAGATTGATATATCTCACCCAGGAGAAGCAGGCAACTCTTTCAGTTTACTTCAAGGATTTGGCAAGCCTGTTCCAGCTCTCTGCAAGGAAATATCTGCAAGCTCTGGGATACATGGCCTCTTGCATTCTCATGATTCCATATGCAAGACTGCATATGAGGAAATTGCAGTGGTACCTCAAGAAACATTTGTGTCAACACACACAGGACCTGGATATGATAACTCCTCTGCTTCCATGTCTGCAGAGTTTCTATGGTGGGCGACAGCCTGTCTACAAAACAAGGGCATGCCTTTTCGCCCACCTCCTGCCATTCAAGTTCTTACCACGAACGTATCGGACTATGCCTGGGGAGCTCACCTGGATGATAGATGCATACAGGGACGTTGGAACGCCCAGCAGATGCACCTGCATATAAACCTAAAGGAGTTGTTGGCAGTTCAGCAAGCCTTATTAGCTTTCAAGCATATTCTTTCTCCAGGAACTCTGCTTGTCAGAACAGACAACACCACAGTCATGTGGTACATCAACAAACAGGGAGGGACTCATTCTTACCCCCTGTGCAGACAGAGCATGATTCTCTGGTCCATAGCAGCATCCTTGGGCCTGCATCTCCTAGCTCAGTTTCTTCCAGGGAGACGTTCGCACAGCAGTACAACGTATTTTACTATCATAATAATGGATTTTTTTCAGCAATATGCACTTGGTAATTCAGGCACAGTGCATTTGTGTGCTTCCCCTACAGACTCTACCATGAGCCACATTATACCTGCAGCTTTCTGAGTACCAGCTATTATCATCGAAGCTCCAATGTAGTGCTTACACACAGACTCATTTATATGTAATACAATTACATTTCTTTGAAACCAAATAGCAAAAATAACCACATGATAACATCTAGGTTGTTTACTTCACTGAAACAGCATACCTGGCAACCAATATAAATCACCCTAAAAGCGCAAAAGCTGTTACAAGACAATCTATTACAACATATCAATCAATTAATAATACCCAGCCTGTACTTATCCAGTGTTCCGAGACTGTTATGCAGCACTTTTCAGACATTTGAAACTATTTTATTTATTTATTATTTATTTTTATTTTATTTTACATTTGTTAACCGGGAATGTCCAACTGGATACATGTCCATTTTCAGTGGAGACCCGGGGAGAAAAGCTCCAGAAATACAAGAATAATTTAACAAATACAGTTAAAATATAATACCAACAGTTCAGATAACAATTAATACAAAGAAAGATTGCAGGAGATAATAAGCTGAGAGAAAAGTTGGGAGTAAGTTTGGGTAGTAAGGTGTAGGGAGCAATATAATAACTGAGTAGAAATGCCAGAAGAAATGAGGAAGAGAAAAATACAAAGCAATGAACATAACATTGAGGTAGCCTGAGGAGGGAGATTAACCTGGGCTACAGCAGGAACATACAAAAATATAAAGCAATGAGCATAACAGAGAGGTAGCCTCAGGAGGGAGATTAACCTGGGCTAGAGCAGGAACATATCCATTGGCTGCTGAAATAATTTTTACAATTATACAACTGACAACAGCATGACTGAGATGATGTACCCCATTTCTTTACACAGAGATTAAAAAGAGCCATAATAAGGTCCACAGCATCTGACTTTAAAAAAAAAAATAACCAAAACATGACAATGCAGACTGATAAAATTGCAATGTGTTGAAAAAGTTCAGTCTGTTATCCCCAATCAATTATAAGACCTGCTTAGCCCCTTCTCTGAAGATTTTGCAGACTTGTGCTAAAATGTCTATGTGAAACGTACATTGATATATTTTTAATCACATGCATCTTCTTATTTAGGCTGTATAAGATGTTTTTTTTTTATGAACTTAACGACATGGCCTTCAAATGCCCACTTATGACTACTCTTATGCATAAACAATATTTAGCATGTGCCATAACAAATTAGGACCTGGAACTTGCATGCTTTACAGTCACAAAATATGAAGCAAGATTAATGATATGGAAACCTTGAAAGATGAATGTGATGTAAATAAAAATTCAATGGGCTGTACAACTGCATGGCAGTTACAAAGTTTCTTTGGAAACAACTATGGTAGTGACCTTACAAATTTGACATACTATGCTCAGTTTACGCACAAGGCAGCTGGCATTTTCCTTTTTATGTTGCATGTAACAGCCTGCTGGACTATAATATATGTGACAAGTGGGTCAAAGTACCACCTCGGAGAGTACTTTACTACAGCTATGTGATTTTATGTACAGCACATCCCACAACAGCTATATGAACTTTTATGTGAAAAAATAAATGCAAAATCTCTGATGGCAATCATCTGGGGCACTAGAAAGCTTTTACTATTTTTAATGTAAAAGTAATAATGCTCATGCAGCAGTAAAAATATAGTGTCTGGTCCTGCATTAGAGCTTGCTTCAAACCACTGCAACATACCTGCCATGTTCTTAAAATAAACAAAATAGTAATGTTTAGTTCTGCCTTAGATAAATGTGTATCACAAGCTCTCTTTAGGTACCAATGAACCTTACAGACTGCTGAGGATCCCATAATCAAGGAGGGCCCACGACCAAAGCAGGAGTCTGTCAAAGTAGCAAAACCTTGTTGTCAAACTCTTGCCTAGCTGGCAGGCCAGTTCAGTAACAAGGACTTGGATAACACAAGGAATCGCGAGGACCGGCAGCACTTCAGTCCCTTTAAATGGCAAAAAGTCTGTAATGAAAAAGAAAGGCATATTGTCAGTGTAACAGAACAGACTGGAGTATTCAGGCTGTCAAAAATGGGCTCCATGATTTCATGTCTCTACTCCTGCAAATCAGACGGAGCACGCTTTACTTGGTTAATCTTCCTAGAAAAGCATCCCTGCAGCAACAGTGATGTGCGCACCTAAATGACTTTATTATGGTGGGCATGCATGATTTGTTTAATGCTATACTGGATCCTCTGACTATATTAATTTTGATGAGGAATCTTTATGTTGCCTCTTGGTTTGGTTTACAACGTTGGACTTCCTGATTTTGCCAGCCTGTTAGGCCCTTCCCACTTCTTTATCGCTGATGTGGATCCTCCAAACCAATTCTTCTAAGATCTCCTAAACCTGTTTAGCTGGATGGGGTCCCCTGCCTCATTTCATACTATTAAGTGTCTGACCTTATAAATCCTCTGCGGGGCTTCATGACTATGTTAATTCTTCTTAGCCCCCAACTTAACTAATCCTGCTGGAATTCTCTCCTTCACTTTAATCCTACTGGTGGCTCTCTCATTTCTGTAATGAGGTCAAGATCCTGGAGTCTGCTAATTTGTTTGGGGATTGACTCCTTTAATCCTGCTACAGCTATAGAGAATCCATTAACTCTGTTGTGGGATTTAATTCTGCTAAGGGAAACTGATTTATAATGCTAGTGCACCCACCAATATTATAATGCTAACCCCCTAGCCAGCGATGTTCTTGACAGGAGTACTGACTAGTTTGAAAATATTCTCTACTATCTCTTCTTGTGAAGAACATGAACACAACTCTTATTTTGTTCTTGCAGTTAATATATTAAATGCTTTATTTTAGTCATGTGAATCAGTAAATGAGTAATTTAATGGATGTGTTTTGTACTGCAGTGCAACAGGAGATAGCTGAATCTGAAGATGTAATGATTTTCTGTCTGTTTTGTACTTCATTAGAACTGTGGAAGCCTATGATTCAGTATGTATGCTACTGTGTTAAAACATAATCTGACTTACAAGCAGGCAATATTTTTTTTGAGGGGGGCTAAAGCACTTTAAACCATTTTGATGAATCTGTTGAATCTGTATTGTCTAATGTTAATGTGAACGCTATTTTCAATCTTACACTGTAGTATATGAATGCTGTAAGTATGGTTAGATTGCTAATCAGCAGGTCTCCAGGTCTGCTTATGACTGGCAGTGATTTTTACGGTGTTGAGATGCCAGCCTGGCGCCTAACCTTCAGAGAAGGCACACACGCATGCATCGACCTGCATGTCTTTTAAATTTCAGTCGATCGCGTTGAGGACATGCAGACTCCACACAGAAGGCATTCCAACCGAGAATCGAACCGGAGAGCCGCTTGCTGTGACAAAAACACAAATTTCAAATGTAACACTATGTATGCATCGAGAAACAGCCTCTGCACATGAAAAAAAAATGGGGGGAGGCAAGCCTCCCTGCATCCCTCATGTGGAGGGCTGCACCCCCCCACACCCTCTGCTAATTATATATACTAACTCCAAGATCACCCAAAATCAGGGAAAGGAAATATTCCCAACCCCTGAGAATTATGCAGCCTCACACACCTGTTTACCATCTGTTTAGTCTTCCAAAAGTGAATGTCTAAACAGATGTCAACCAAACACATTTTCAATCTAACCATCTGCATCCATATCACGCAGGCACCCACACACACACGTACCCACACACATACACACACACACACACACACACACACACACACACACACACACAAGTATCAAACAGTCCAGTCCACCAGATTACTTCAAAAAGACAGTTTATTACTTAGCGCTTTTGTATTTATAATCCCAATGGAATTCATCAGACTAATGCAACAAAACAAATGGACAAAAAGGTGTGATAACATGCATGACTGAGCTGTAAGATATTTTGTTAGGCATTGTTACAAGATTTATCATAACTTAACTAGCAGCATCACTAAGTAATCAATGATCTACCAGCAACCAGCATCATCTTCTAGACCTAATTTAAGGATTTTCAGTTACAGCAGCAGGACACACCACACAGTGGGTTATGATCAAGCCTGTTGTCACAACCACGTAATATATTCAAGAAATGGTTGCCAGTTCATCATATACTTAAGAACGTTGCTGTGATCAGAGAAACCCGATAATACATTTTTGTCGTGTGGAGCTGTAACTGCTCTATATGCTACCTGTTACAGAGAGACTGAAAAAAAAAAGAAAAAATGTGCAGAAATACTAAGCGTTTTACAGACAGCAGCCAGAAGAAAAGTTTCTCTTTTTTCTTCTGATAGCCTTTAAAACTGTTTCAGATGCCTGACATTCTCTTGTTAAGGCTGCTGACCATACTCTTGCATAAGGCTACAGGCATTAAGTACAGTTGTGTACACTTACCATAAATGTGGATGTTCGAGTGTATTCACTGTTGCAGTCCTAACCAATGGGTTATCCGGCTCCCATTAGCCCTTGATCGGCCAGAATACCAAAGGTAAGTAAATATGACACTGGCTGCCATCGGTTGTAAAAGACGTCAGAACGTCCGATACAAAAGGAGGCAGCCGATGTCACTTCCTCAGTCTTTCTTGCCATAACAGTCAGGAGTCCTCAGAAAACAAGGCTTAAGCCAAAAGAAACTTTGGCAAATAAAACCAGATTCATCCTGTACCTTAGGAAAGGAGAACAGGAAAGGACCAAAAAAGGTGGAAGGAGGGAGGGAAACCAGGAATGCAACAGTGAATAAACTCGAACATCTACATTTATGGTAAGTGTACACAACTGTTCATCGTGTTTCACTGTTGCAGTCCTAACCAATGGGTTGATTACCAAAGCCCAGAGAAAAGGGAGGAGGCACCAACAGAATCAAGGATTGGAGTGAATGCCCTGCAGAACAGCAGTGGCAAACCCTGCCCTGGCTCTAGAAAACAAAGGCAAATTATAATGCTTTGTGAAAGTGTGAACAGAAGACCATGTGGCAGCCTCTAAAAAGTCTTTAGTAGGGACACCCCTTAAAAAGGCTGCAGAAGTGGAAGCTGCTCTTGTGGAGTGGGTCCTAACCCCTTGAGGAGGGACCTTGCCATGAAAGGAATAACAAAAAGTAATATAATGTGCAATCCACTTAGAAATGGTTTGTTTAGAGATAGCTTTGTCCTGCGCTCCAGGGGCAAAACTGACCAATAACTGTGCTGATTTCCAAAGATCTTTAGTCCTGTCCAGGTAAAACCTGAGCTGTCTGTGCACATCAAGAGAATGTAGGATCCTTTCACCTCTATTTCAAGGTTTATGAAAGAAAGTAGGAAGGTGTATGGACTGATTAAGAGTCACACTAGAAACCACCTTAGGCATAAAAGAGGGATTGGTTCTCAGAGACACAATCTGCATGGAAAATAAGAAAAGGCTCCACAGCCATCAAAGCTTGCAGCTCCGAAACCCTCCTTGCTGAAGTTATAGCCAAAAGGAAGGCAGTCTTCCAAGAGAGAAAGTTTAAATCTGCAGTGGCAGCTGGCTCAAAAGGAGGAAGAGTGAGTTTCTCTAGAACAAAATTAAGATCCCTGGCTGGAGTAGGTGCCCTTCTGGGAGGTTTTAAGTTGCAAGCACCTCTGAGAAACAATTTCATCTGGGAATAAGAGAAAATGGGTTGCTCAAAAGAACAATGAGCAGAAATGGCTGAAACATGGATCTTGATAGAGGAAAAAGAAAGACCACCCTGAAGCAAATCAGCCAAGTATTCCAGGATCAGAGGAAGAGTAGGCTGAGAAGATGATTCCCCTCTAGCTTGCATCCAATGAGAGAATCTTTCCCATTTGCCAGCATAGGACTTCCTAGTGCTAGGCCTCCTGAAGTACATTAACCACCTGCTGGGAAAGGGAAGAAGAAATGGATTGATTCATACAATGAGCCATGCTGCCAAATAGAGAGACTGAAGATGAGGATGTAGAATGTTTCCCCCTTCCTGAACCAAAAGATCTGGTTTCAGAGGAAGACGCCAAGGAGGAAATTGGGAGAGACTGTGAAGCAGTGGATACCAATGCTGTCTGGGCCAGTCTGTAGCTATTAGAATAGTCCTTGGTCTTTTGTCCCTTATCTTCAATAATACTCTGGGAAGAAGAGGAGGAGGAGGGAAGGCATAAACTGACAGAAGCGTCCAAGGGAAGGACAGAGCATCCACTCTCCAGGCCTTGCTGTGATGCTGTCTAGTGCAAAAAAAGTGGTAGAAGGTGGTTGTCTGGGGAGGAGAAAAAATCCACCTGAGGAGTGCCCCAACGTTGAATGATGCTGTAAAAGACTGTTCTGTACAGTTGCCACTCGTGAGGATCCAGAGTCTGTCTGCTCAACTGGTCTGCCAAAACACTGAGTCTCCCTGGAAGAAACTGAGCTAGGAGATGCAGGCACAAGGATGCTGCTATGGACCAGAGAATCATGCTCTGTCTGCACAGGGGGTAAGAATGAGTCCCTCCCTGTTTGTTGATGTACCACATGACTGTGGTGTTGTCTGTCCTGACAAGCAGAGTTCCTGGAGAAAGAAGATGCTTGAAAGCTAGTAAGGCTGGCTGAACTGCCAACAACTCCTTTAGGTTTATATGCAGGTGCATCTGCTGGGCGTTCCAACGTCCCTGTATGCATCTATCATCCAGGTGAGCTCCCCAGGTGTAGTCCGATGCGTTCGTGGTAAGAACTTGAATGGCAGGAGATGGGCGAAAAGGCATGCCCTTGTTTTGTAGACAGGCTGTCGCCCACTATAGAAACTCTGTCTGCACACATGGAAGCAGAGGAGTTATCATATCCAGGTCCTGTGTGTGTTGACACAAAAGTTTCTTGAGGTACCACTGCAATTTCCTCATATGCAGTCTTGCATATGGAATCATGAGAATGCAAGAGGCCATGTATCCCAGAGCTTGCAGATATTTCCTTGCAGAGAGCTGGAACAGGCTTGCCAAATCCTTGAAGTAAACTGAAAGAGTTGCCTGCTTCTCCTGGGTGAGATATATCAATCTGGGTGGCTGTGTTCAGACTCGCCCCCAGGAATGCTATCTCCTTGGATGGCACCATTTTTGATTTTTCCACATTGAGAGTGTAACCCAAAGAACAGAGAAGAGTCTTTATAAATTCCAGATCCTTTAACAGCTGTTCTTGAGAATTTGCTTGAATTAGACAGTTGTCCAAGTATGGATAAATCTGAATTTTCTTCTGCCTGCAAAAAGCAATGACTTGAACTGGGCACTTCGTGAAAACTCTGGGAGCAGTAGATAAGCCAAAGAGCAGCACAGAGTATTGATAATGTTGCTTGCCCACTCTGAAATGAAGGTATTGCCTGCAACTTTCCCTGATAGGGATGTGCAGATAAGCTTCTTTGAGATCCAAAGTTACCAGCCAGGAGTCCTTGTCTAACATGGGTAGCAACTGATGCAGAGTGAGCATTTTGAACTTTGGAATTACCAAGAAAGCGTTCAGAATGGATAGATCTAGGATAGGACGCCAGGTGCCTTCTTTTTTTGGAACTACGAAAAGTGTGGAATAGAAGCCCTGGCCTATCTGCTGAGTAGGAACTGATTCTATTGCCCCATGTATGATGTAACAGAGACAACATTTGCTTTTCTACTTCTGCCCTTTGGTTTGGAGGAGTGTCCGGAATCCTTTGGGTACTGGAAAGGTGTGGAAAGAAAACCTGTGACCTTGGGATACAGTTTTGAGAACCCATTTGCCATCTGTGATGGTGACCCAGACATTTGCAAAAAAGGCCAACCTTCCCCCTAAAGGATTCTCCAGGCAAGCAGGAATAGGCAGAAGTTGGACAGAGTCATTGAGAATGTTTGGATTGAGATGTGGGCTTAGAACTGCCCGCCTTGGAAGTGGAAGCATGCCAACGCTTAGACCTTTGAGGGGTAGCCACCTGCCCCCTAGAAAATTTGCAACCTCTAGTCCTAGAGCGGTTCTGTCTGCTGGTATCAGGAAACATCCTGAAGGGTAATGCCTGTTGAAATTAAGAGGGTGAACTTGCAGAAAGTCTTTAACTGTTTGTATAGACTTGGCCTTATCCTCCTTCTTTTTGAGCACTTCCTCTGCTTTGCTGCCAAAAAGAATGTCCTTATGTAAAGGTACATCTAAAAGCTTAGATTTGACAGGCTCTGGAAGTGGCTGCTCCCTGAGCTAAGCATGCCTTCTGAGAACAGATCCAGTAGCTGTAGCCCTGCAGGAGGCTCCTAGAATGTCAAAACCACAATGTGAAGAATGTTTATTGACAAGACAGGCAGAATTCAGCAAATCCTGCATATCCTTACTCCCCGCCAAAAGAGGCACACTTGCAATCTTTGACTTAATAGCCTCCGAGGTGTGCTGCTGATACTTAAGCATATGAAAAAGGCAATTAGTAGACCTAATAGCAAGAGTGGCAGAGGTATAAACCTTTTTACCCCACCTATCTAGGTTCTTAGATTCTCTGTCAGAAGGAACAGGACTCTTGGTAACAGTGGCCTTAACTCCTTTCGGCCCCTGAGAAATAACTTCTGGGTCAACTAGTGGATTCCTAAAAAAAAAAAACAAATGAGAATCAGGGACTCTATAGTACCTGTCAGGTTTCCTGGGAGCAGGAGGAACTGAATTTGGAGTTAAGGAATTTTCCAGAAAAGCATCATCAACCACTTCCAACACTGGAGGAATAGCTAGAGGCTTATGCTGAGGCAAATCCAAAAACTCCCTGATCCTTTTCTTAGATTGGGGATAACCCAGACTTTCCCATTTAAAAATCTCCCTGAGAGTATTCAAAGTATCACCAAAAGAGAAATCCTCTGGAGGAGAAGTAGAAGGAATGGATTCCTCTGCATCTGAATCCTCAAAAGGAGAAAAAACCTGAGAAACTTCCTCTTCATCAGCAGAAATGCTAGAAGTATCATAAACTGAATAAGACAGTCTCAGGAGAGACATCCCTACCCCTTTTTGAAGGATGAGGCTGTGAACTCCTAATAAGAGTCAAAAGGTCATCAGACATTTTAACCATTTGAGAATGAGGGGAATGAGAGGAAACTGGAGCCTGTTTCTTCACAGGCTTACGACAGGAAGATTTACCTGCAAGCCTGAAGGACTCGGGAGGCCTGGCAACCACCGAAGTAGTGGCAGAGGTTGTCGGTATGAGCTTGCTGTCCGAACGATGAACAGAGGCCTCACACACCAGAGCCAGCTTAGCAGCTCCGGATCCAGCTGAAGAGGCAAAAGACGGAAGGTCAGAAGATAAAATGGAAGCCTGAGGCCTGAGGGACTCTGAAATGGACTCAACCGAGGCCTGCGGTTGAAAATCCGTGGACTGCAGGAGCTGTAAAGGTGCCTCACTGGCTACTGCAGAACTGACGACCAACTTAACATCATCTGAAGGCTTGACCTTCTGAAGCCTGTGGCGGTCCTTGTCCTTACGCTTCTTAGGAATATCCGAAGCCTGAAGGCTACATTGGAGCTTCGATGATAATAGCTGGTACTCAGAAAGCTGCAGGTATAATGTGGCTCATGGTAAAGTCTGTAGGGGAAGCACACAAATGCACTGTGCCTGAATTACCAAGTGCATATTGCTGAAAAAAATCCATTATTATGATAGTAAAATACTTTGTACTGCTGTGCGAACATCATCACGACATAGAACAGCTTACTGTTGAATACAATAATTCTCAGGTCCTCTTATTTCTTGGACTTCTTAAAGTTAAGATATTTATCACTGGAGCCCTTTTTAGTTATCCTGCAGAGTAGGTGAAAAATGAATGCTTAGTCTTCTTGCACAGGTGCTGTGAAAACATGCTAATCAGGATCTTGTATTTATAATGATGATCATTGAGCTGTGGAAGGTGTGTGGTGCCCATTAGACCAGAACTTCTGGCTGAATGGAATAGAAGTTTGGCGTTACTTAAAACTTAAGCTTATGATTCCTTCTTTATCTTATTTGGGGTCACAGGGGAGCTGGAGTATTTCCTGGAATACAGTGGTCATAAGGCATGGAACCATTGGACATCACTCCATCACAGGATATCCACATACTCACATGTACACTGCAGTCATACAAAAGGGCAGTGAGAATCGCCAGTTCATTTACTGCATGTCTTTGGGACCTGGAAAGAAACTAGAGATGCAGTGAAAGTCCATGTGAACTCAAGAAGGACATGGAGACTCCACAGAGAAAGCACCCAGGATGGTAACTGAACCAAGCACAGGCAGAGTGGATACTAAACTATGTCTCAGAAGATATCAAGAAGCATCACAGTATCAAGCTGATGTACTGCCAGTGTAAACATGTCAATACTGCTTTAAGAAAGGTATTGTTTTTTAGCTGAAAATCTGCCATACAATCCAACCAAAAGACAGATTTCAGAACTGTCACTTGTAGGTTCATAGGTTTATAGGTATACACTAGGGTAATGACCTCCAAGGCTTTTATAAGCCTAGCCATGCAGTCCAGACCACTTATATCCCTGTGTTTCATAGGCATTTATTAGGAGTGGGTATGTTAGGAAGTTTCTAGAGGTTATGTGGGGTGGTACATTAGTTTGGGTATTACTGTCTGTCTCTGTCAGAGACACAGGGGCCAAACCAGGGGTGAATTTCTGATTTCCAATGCATTGGTCAAGTTTACACTTAAATAGGGTTAACGATGGACTCTGCTTCACATGGATGGGGAGCCTATTCCAGAGCATGGGGATCCTCTGACATATATGTCTGTCTCTCCAACACGTCTTATTTATGTCACAAGCAAAATTTAAATCCTTAGTTCTAGTGGTTCATATGCTGTTCATTTTGCAGATGTACAAAAGGTCCACCAGAGTAGGATCTGAGGATGCCTTGTATATCAGACATAGATTGCCTCTCGGTAACCTGTAGCAGACAGAGTATAGAGATAGGGATTTAAGTGATCCATATAGGGCAGCGTGTTTATACCATGGATTCCCCTGGTAAGGAACTTTAGTGGCTATTCCAGGTGTTGTATATTTCTGATCAGGTACATGATGAAGGGGGCATTATACTCAATGATGGGTCTGATAAGGGCCTAGTAAAGTAGCAGTGTGACTCCAATGGACCTGGATGCCATGACCTTACTTATAAGATGGACAACATAGAATAATTTTCTTACTACCTTGGCAATATGTTGGTCAAAGGCCAGATTACTGTGTACATATGTTCCCAGATCCCTGACTACTGGGTCAACTCTTAAGAGGTATCTTATCGATGGTGTAATTAGATTGGGGGGAATTTTTCCCAAAAGGCACTATAAAGCATTTCTTGGCATTGAGTTTTAATCCATGACTTTGGCATGAGTCATTTGTCTGTGTTAAACCGTCTTCTAAGATGTTTGTGTCATTGGGGGGGTCTATGATAGCTCACAATTCCCAGTCATCTGTGTCCTTGACAATAGGCTTTACCTCAGAGAGATAGATGCCAAATAAGAGCAGTCCCAGTACGGAGGCCTGAGGTACTCTTCTGGTGACTGATCTCTTCGTGGACGTGGTATCACCAATCCTGATTTCCTGGTTCCTGTCTGTGAGACAGCTGGCAATCCAGTGATTTATCTAGGGATTTATGTCCAGTTTAATGACTTTGTCAACAATACCTGAGTGGGGTATTGTATAGAATGCCTTAGCCAGCACATTTGCTCCTCTATCATTGCCTTGGTGACCTTCTCAGAGAAGTCCACTAGGTTTAGCTGTTGTTAAATTCACTGTGGCACTACGGCTGGAATGTCCGGTAATTTCTTTTTTGCCTAAAAAGCATTGTGTGTGGAAAATGTTTTTGCCATTATGCAAAAGCTCTTGAAAGACAGGTACATCCCACCCCTAGCAAAGCAGAAAGGCCTGTTTACCGTGTTCTTTCAGGCTCTAACAAACTGAATTTAGTGAAAATGACACCATTCACATAGCCAATCACAGAAGCCCTTGTTAGTCTTTGAGTGATGCCTTTTGTCTTTACTGCTTCTTTTTATGCTTCTTAATGTTTTTCTTGAAGTGCTCTAACCACCCTGACTCACCAGCTACTCTGCCTATGTCTCTGAATTGTAACTGACATCATCAGCTGACTCTACTTCCTTCCTTCCTTTTCTGTCTGTTACTTTTGTGAGATGCCGTCATCTGGCTGCCCTCTTCACTAGGATCATCCAGTGCATACTCTTTGTGGATTCATAATGCCACCCTTCTTCAATGTTGCTATGGTATTCACTTGGCTTTCTCCTGATACCCCTAAGATACTTACTACCTGATGGAAGAAGTTTTCAGCCCATCCCAACTTCATTTTATACAAAACACAAGTATTTTGTGCTGCAGCTCTTCTTCCATGCTTCATGCAACACTGTTGAACCACAGGCGACAAGAATCACTGCTGCCATTGAATTTCTAACCATCCAAGAAATAAAAAAGCCAAGAACCACAGCCTTACAACACTTAAGGAGCCCCTTTACCCAAATCCAGCATAACTCTTTAATAAGTGAGCTATTATGAAAACAAGAAAAATCCAAAATCCACTTTATCATTCCTTCAAACCAACACTTTATTACAAGAGTGAGAGCTTTCATCTGTTCACATTCAGAATTCTTCAAACTTTAACCACAAGACAAACAGCTCATAAAGTAGTAAAACATAAGGATGTCATCTAAAGGATTATTTGAAAAAAACAACAAAAATTCCTGAATTTTACTTTCACTTCTTACACTATAATATTGTTGGATATTAAGCTTGAGAAAATGCATGTCAAATGACAAGTGATCTACCACGGTTGCAAAGAAAGCTGTTGCCAGTAACAGCTACTTACATTATGGTAGCATGCACCCCACCCATCAGAAGCATAATATAATAAGAGGTTAGATAGTGAGGATTAGTAGGCCAATCACAAATGATTCTGATTTTGAAAGACAAGTGGTTGGTCTAAAAAGAAGTTTTAAAGAAAGAAGATACCCTGTAAGTGTCATTGAGGAGATGGCCAGTGACATCGAAAAACAGAGAAAAACTTCAATATAAAACATTGACCGGCAAAGAAGAAGAAGATGCTATTCCCTCTGTGATGAGTGTTAATGATGCAAATAAGTATACTTTAAGTTTCATATTAACTTATACTCTTGACACACCAGTAATTTGTGATATAGTGAAAAATAACTGGCGGATTCTGTCTGGAGATCCTGCAATGGAATAAGTGGTGGGTCCAGCACCAATTATTATAAATAAAAAATATTAACAGCATTAAGAATATTCTTAAAAGGCAGAAAGGGGAAACAGAAGGTAGTGATTTAAGAATAAAAGGAATATATTCATGTAGTATGTACAATTAATGCAGATTTGTAGAAGACTTCTTTTTTCTTTTTGAATACGGGAATAAGTTATACTGCACCAAAATATTGCAGCAGTAGTATTTTTAATGTAATTTATGTTGCTGAGTGTCTGTCATACCAGGCATTTTATGTGGGCGAGACTATTAGGAAACTCAGTTCAAGAATACATGAACACTGTCATGCAATAAAAAAGAAGAATGGCAAAAAAGCTTTGCATATTAGGGGTGGGATGCTAAGAACATGTTAGACACCAAAGTATATGACTGGCAAATAAGATTAAATGCCACAAATTCTGCAGGCTTGAATGACCATATTCATTTTAAAAGCGTTTTAAATAAACAGAGGCTTAAGCCCAAGTACAAGAAGTGATTTTAAAGATGGGGCACGTTTGGATGTGTCCTGGGGTTTAAAATCAAGTAAAAGAACCAATTGTAAAGAAAGGACTTGATTGGATGTGTCTTAGATGATGTCATGACTGTTCTTTTTGCTATTTTATGCGCTGAGTTTTTTCTTGTAGTCAGAATCTGAAGAAGTCTGAATGTGAACAGATGGAAGTGCTCACTCTGTGTGTAATAAAGTGTTGGTTTGAAGGAATGTCACAGTGGATTTCAGAGTTTTTCTTGTTTTTATTTTGATTTTAAAGTTCGGTGCTGTGTGTTTATCCATTTTATTTTTATTAGGTGACCTATTATAGTAGACCAAGCACTCCCTTAAACCCTATGCCATTTTCCATCCCATACCGTGTCTCATGGTACTTAGCACTCCCTTAAACCCTATACCATTCTTCGTCCCACATCATGTCTCATGGCACTTAGCACTCCCTTAAACTCTATGCCGTTTTCCATACCATACCCATGTCTCATGGCACATAGCACTCCCTTAATCCCTATGCCATTCTCTGTCCCATATGATGTCTCACGGCACATAGCACTCCCTAAAAACCTATGCCATTTTCAATCCCATACCATATCTCATGGCACTTCCACGTAGCCAGTTACTCCAAATGATCAAATAACTGTCTTCCAGTAACAAAATATAGCTTAACCCCTTTTGTCAACCATAAATCAGTAGCCTTTATGTCAACGTCAACATGCTCAAAAAAATATTTTTGCTTTATTGAACCCTTGCTTTTTTCTGGTACAGAAAACTGTTGCTTTTGTTTATTACATATGGGAAAGTTCCTTACCACATGTATGGACCCGGAATTGATAATAGTGTTTGTGTTTGATTGCTGATATTCCTAAGTACATGCCACGTCTGACTTCTTATACCCCCCCACCCCGCCTTCAGAAGCTTCTGTTTTATTTCACCACCACTTTGTTTTATATATTACTTATTTGAGCTGAAAGTCCTGGCCTACAGTTTCAGTCTTGAAGCTTCCTGCTTTCTAAGCCATCCCATTATCTCTCAGCATAGGGCATCTCTTTGAGGCCGGTAATCCTCTTTGTGAGGTATTTCTGTGGCCTTTCCAGTTGTTGTAGATGTCTTGTGAGGTACATACCAAAAGGGGCATTGTACTCTATAATGGGCCTAATGAGTGATGAGTAGAGGGGAACAATGACCTCTTTTTTCCTGGATGAGAAACCTTTTGTGATGAGGTGTGCCACATAGAAGGATTTCCTGACTACTGTGGCAATGTGATTATCAAAGGAGAGACTACTGTCCACCTGTGTCCCAAGGTCTCTTATCACACTTTCGGTGTTAAGTATACTACCACCTATGTGGTAGTTCATGGGTACTGAGTTTTTACCAAAAGGAATGACAATGCACTTTTTGGCATTGAGCTTGAGGCCATGGCTTTGACACCAGGCATCTGTCTCAGCAAGGCCCTTTTGTAGGATGTCCACATCTTTTGGAGTTTTGATTATGGCTGCTAGTTTGCAGTCATCTGAGAACTTCGTTAGCCAAAGACCTTCTGTGTTGGCCTGTACTTCAGAGAAGTAGATACCAAATAGGAGAGGACCCAGGACTGAACCCTGTGGTACTCCATTTGTCACTGGTCTGAAGCTGGATTTGGAGTCTGCTACTTTCACAGTGTGGGTTCTGTCAGTGAGCCAGTTGGCAACCCATCGTGTGACATAGGGATTTATACCTAGTTTAGTGAGTTTATCTATAATTCCAGAGTGGGGGATGGTGTCAAAAGCCTTGGCGAGATCTAGATAGGCTGTGTGAACCACCTTACCCTCATCTACGGCTTTGATGACTGCTTCAAAGAAGTCTATCAGGTTTAGGAGACATGATCTGCCTTTTACAAACCCGAACTGGGTGGGGTCCTGAGTTTGGAGATTACCAATGTCATTGTTTATAAATTCCATGATGATACGCTCCATAGCCTTGCAGACCAGGCTTGTTAGGCTAATGGAGCGGTAGTTTCCGGGGTCTGTGGTGGCTCTCCCTTTGTGGAGTGGGATAACTGTCACTGTGCGCCATTCCGTGGGCACATAGCCTGAGGTGAGGCTATGATTGAAGATGGTACTTAGGTGGGGTGCCAGTTCATTCCGTAGTTCATGTAGAACACAGCCTGCATGTCGTCAGGTCCCATGGATGCTGTGTTCTTGGCTTTGGATAGTGTGTTTTTTACCTGTGCAGCCGTGATTACAGGAACTTTGCATTCTTCTGGTATAGAGATGGGCCCTTTAGGGGATGACAGAGGGGTAAAGTTAGCACTGAACCTATCTGCCAGGATGTTGGCAATATCTGTTGGTTCTGTATATTTAGTGCCATTGTGCTGTAACTCAGAGCAGATCTGAGTGTTGCCATTAAGATTCTTGACATAGCTATAGAATGCTTTGTGGTTGTCTTTAGAGTCAGTGGCAATTTTGTTTTCATAACTAGCTTTGGAGGTTTTTATGAGGGATCTCAGCTTCTTACTGAAGCTGACCAAGGTGTTTCTCCAATCATGGGATTTTACTCTTTTTTGCAACAGTTTCTTTCTTCTGTTGTAGAGTTTGTTTATGGCAGGGGATCACCAGATTGGCTTCCTTTTTTTGGAGGATAGCATCTTGGTTCTGTTAGGGATTGCACGATCCATGCACTCATGTAAGTGCTTATAAAGTGTATTTGTGTAGGATTCAGCAGTCATACCTCTATTGTCCGTCAGCATGGGTGTCGTGAAGTTTGCCACTTCTTTCTTAAGAAGAGTGAAGTTGGCTTTGGAGAAATTTTTTACTGTGCTTTCCCTAATGGGGAGTGGGGGAGGAATTTGGATGTCTAGGGTGATTAGCTTATGGTCGGATCTGACCAATGAGGAATTGACCTCTGGTGTGGAGCACCGGTTACCCATGTTGGTAATAACCAGGTCTAGGATATTGCTGCCCCTGGTGGGGGTGTGGATAAGTTGATCCATAGCATTGGAATTTATGAATTCCAGAAAACGTTGAGCACAAGAGTTGGTACATGAGTAGTTTTCCCAGTTAATGGTAGGGTAGTTGAGATCACCCATTATTAGGGTGTTAGGTTGTACCCTAATATTTTCCAGTGTATTAAGAAATGAGGAGTGGGAATCCTGGGGCATGGTGGGGGATCTGTAGCAAGCTAGAATTTGAATTGCGGTCTTGCCCAGAGTTAGTTGCACTTGGATAATCTTGGATGCATTATGCTGAGCAACTAGCCTGGAGGTGTGGATATCATTAATGAATATGGACACGCCTCCGCCTTTAGTGTTTCGGTCCAGGTTAGGTGGCCGAAAGGTGTGGTATGAATTATAGCCTGGTAATGCAGGGGTACTCTCTGGAGCCTTGAACCAGGTCTCTGTCACTGCACAGATGTCGATGTTCTCCATTTTAAGGAGTGCCTCGAGAGAGTGCATTTTGAGGTTTAGACTTCTAGCATTGAGTAGCAATACCCTCAGATTCTTCTTGCCTGTACCTGTTAGGGTGATGAATTTGTCATTTGAACCTTGCATAAAAAAGGCACTATAGGGGTGGCTAGAGCTTTAGCCAGTATCTGGAATCCCAGGGACAACAGGTGCAGGCCATCTCTGGCAAAGCATCATGGCTTGTCGATCATGTCATCCCAGGCAGAGAGATACTGGATCCCCTTAGAATGACACCAGAAGCTTAGCCAATTGTTGAAGTCAATCATTTTGTCCTTGTACTGTGGTATCATTCTGGGTGATGGCAGGATGCTACTCAGGGCTAGGGTCATACCTGCCTGGGCTACAATTTCGGACAGCTCCTCCATGTCCCTTTTCATGTAGTCCAAGGAGGTACGTCTCAGGTCATTCACACCAACATGGACAATGACAGAGTCATATTTGTACTTGTTGTGGAGGGACCTGAGTGCATGCGTTATGTGGCAGATCCTGGCACCTGACAGGCAGTTGACAGTAACTTTCTCCTTGTTTAGCCTGGTGAGTGGAACATCAGTGTGCCTGACTATAGAGTCACCTATGACTAGAGTGTTGGGTACGTTGTTATGCCTTATGGACTGTGGTTAAGTGGCACACTGAGTTTGTGGGCTATGTGTCATTTGGGTTGTGTTGGGGGGGTGGAGGTTGCTTGTGCTTCTGCTTTGGAGGTCCCTGTTGCTTGGGCAGGTTTTTACTGAGAGCCTCTGTGAATGTAGGTGTGTGTTTTGTGTTTCTATGTGTGTGTTTTGGTGGTGTAGTTTTTGAGGGACTATGTGCTGAGTGTGGTGTGGTGCAAGTGTTTACCTTCTCCTCTTGACTGTCTAGTACAGTCTTGGGTGAAGAGAGCTTTGCTTTCAGTTTGGCTATATAAGTGCATCTCTCACAGGTTGTAGTGTTGGGTGGTAGGAGGAGAGGGTTGTCTGTGTACATGAGGCAATTACTGCATTGCCCCAAGATGTCCAGATTCATCAGGTAGACAGGAGAAAACACTGGGAGCTGACCCTTAGACATGCCGGGATAGGTGCTTATTTGTTAAGTACTAGAAACTGTTTTCCTCTAGACAGTGAGGAAAGTTGAGTGCTGTAGTAATTTGTAGCTTATTTAGTGCTTATAATACATTCTGAACAAGTGCTGAAACAAAAAACTGGCTAATTCTAAGAAACAGAATTAAGCTAGAAGGCTTCCCTCCAACACAGAAAGGCTTGGGCCCTAGAAGCCTACAAATAGTCCTGGACACAGCAAATCTATATCCAGGCTAGACTACCTGCAGGAAAGGCAGGAAACAAGCTTAGAACATTTTTTTTTTTTTTTTTTTTTTTTTGTCGAAAGAGAGAAAGGAGTAGCAGAAACTTAGCTGATTGGCCTTCTCAAATGTTTTCCCTGTACTGGGTAGAATGAAGTAATGACACTAGACTGGGAGGGGGGGCCCAGATCAAATTTACACTAAGGGCGGGCAACTACAAAGCCACCAACTATAAAAACACAATACCAACAGGGAGGGAGGGTGGGAAACAAACTGCAGAAATATTTCTCACAGCTGAACAGCAGCAGTGAGCCTTTAAATAAAAGTTTTAAACAGCTAAAGGAGCCTCTAGAAAAAAAGAGTTTAACTGCAACAAGTTATCAGTAACAAACAACCCAACAGATGCTTAATAAATGTGGACAATTTCCAGTTAATACCTCACACACAATGAAACTAGCTAGAAAAATACACAGTACACAAAGTGCTATAAATAACAAAGAAATAAAGAACAAAATAAACAAAAAACAGGATACTTAATGTTATATATTATAGCTCCGAGTTTGCTCAGTGTCCTTCCTTCGATTAGCTCAGTGTGAAATGGCACAACACTCACAACTGAACTTCTTAGGTAACAGAAAGTTGAAACCTGAGACAGCTTTTAAGAAAGAAATCTCAAAAGAACCAATGAGGTGGTTAGTCTAAGCTGTAGTCCAGGTGACCTCAGTCAGCCAATGACCTCAAACAATTCTCTCTCACTGAAATGCCTGATGGCTTTGGCTAAACCAAGATGTCCCTGAATATGTGCTCAGACACACAGCCTCCACAAACAGTAGGCCCAAATACAAGCCTGAATATGGAAATGCTACAAATATCCCCACTACTTAGAAACAAACTGCAGAAATGTTTCTCACAGCTGAAAAGCAACAGTGAGCCTTTAAATGAAAGTTTTAAACAGCTAAAGGAGCCTCTAGAAAAAGAGTTTAACTGCAACAAGTTATCAGAAACAAACAACCCAACAGATGCTTAATAAAAGTGGACAATTTCCAGTTAATATCTCACACACAGTGAAACTAGCTAGAAAAATACACAGTACACAAAGTGCTATAAATAACAAAGAAATAAACTAAATAAACAAAAAACAGGATACTTAATGTTATATATTATAGCTCCGAGTTTGCTCAGTGTCCTTCCTTCGATTAGCTCAGTGTGAAATGGCAGAACACTCACAACTGAACTTCTTAGGTAACAGAAAGTTGAAACCTGAGACAGCTTTTAAGAAAGAAATCTCAAAAGAACCAATGAGGTGGTTAGTCTAAGCTGTAGTCCAGGTGACCTCAGTCAGCCAATGACCTCAAACAATTCTCTCTCACTGAAATGCCTGATGGCTTTGGCTAAACCAAGATGTCCCTGAATATGTGCTCAGACACACAGCCTCCACAAACACTAGGCCCAAATACAAGCCTGAATATGGAAATGCTACAAATATCCCCACTACTTAGAAACAAACTGCAGAAATGTTTCTCACAGCTGAAAAGCAGCAGTGAGCCTTTAAATGAAAGTTTTAAACAGCTAAAGGAGCCTCTAGAAAAAAGAGTTTAACTGCAACAAGTTATCAGAAACAAACAACCCAACAGATGCTTAATAAAAGTGGACAATTTCCAGTTAATACCTCACACACAGTAAAACTAGCTAGAAAATACACATTACACAAAGTGCTATAAATAACAAAGAAATAAAGAACAAAATAAAGAAAAACAGGATACTTGATGTTATATATTATAGCTCCGAGTTTGCTCAGTGTCCTTCCTTCGATTAGCTCAGTGTGAAATGGCAGAACACTCACAACTGAACTTCTTAGGTAACAGAAAGTTGAAACCTGAGACAGCTTTTAAGAAAGAAATCTCAAAAGAACCAATGAGGTGCTTAGTCTAAGCTGTAGTCCAGGTGACCTCAGTCAGCCAATGACCTCAAACAATTCTCTCTCACTGAAATGCCTGATGGTTTTGGCTAAACCAAGATGTCCCTGAATATGTCCTCAGACACACAGCCTCCACAAACACTAGGCCCAAATACAAGCCTGAATATGGTAATGCTACAAATATCCCCACTACTTAGAAACAAACTGCAGAAATATTTCTCACAGCTGAAAAGCAGCAGTGAGCCTTTAAATGAAAGTTTTAAACAGCTAAAGGAGCCTCTAGAAAAAAGAGTTTAACTGCAACAAGTTATCAGAAACAAACAACCCAACAGATGCTTAATAAAAGTGGACAATTTCCAGTTAATACCTCACACACAGTGAAACTAGCTAGAAAAATACACAGTACACAAAGTGCTATAAATAACAAAGAAATAAAGAACAAAATAAACAAAAAACAGGATACTTAATGTTATATATTATAGCTCTGAGTTTGCTCAGTGTCCTTCCTTCGATTAGCTCAGTGTGAAATGGCAGAACACTCACAACTGAACTTCTTAGGTAACATAAAGTTAAAACCTGAGACAGCTTTTAAGAAAGAAATCTCAAAAGAACCAATGAGGTGCTTAGTCTAAGCTGTAGTCCAGGTGACCTCAGTCAGCCAATGACCTCAAACAATTCTCTCTCACTGAAATGCCTGATGGCTTTGGCTAAACCAAGATGTCCCTGAATATGTGCTCAGACACACAGCCTCCACAAACACTAGGCCCAAATACAAGCCTGAATATGGAAATGCTACAAATATCCCCACTACTTAGAAACAAACTGCAGAAATGTTTCTCACAGCTGAAAAGCAGCAGTGAGCCTTTAAATGAAAGTTTTAAACAGCTAAAGGAGCCTCTAGAAAAAAGAGTTTAACTGCAACAAGTTATCAGAAACAAACAATGCAACAGATGCTTAATAAAAGTGGACAATTTCCAGTTAATATCTCACACACAGTGAAACTAGCTAGAAAAATACACAGTACACAAAGTGCTATAAATAACAAAGAAATAAAGAACTAAATAAACAAAAAACAGGATACGTAATGTTATATTTTATAGCTCCGAGTTTGCTCAGTGTCCTTCCTTCGATTAGCTCAGTGAGAAATGGCAGAACACTCACAACTGAACTTCTTAGGTAACAGAAAGTTGAAACCTGAGACAGCTTTTAAGAAAGAACTCTCAAAAGAACCAATGAGGTGCTTAGTCTAAGCTGTAGTCCAGGTGACCTCAGTCAGCCAATGACCTCAAACAATTCTCTCTCACTGAAATGCCTGATGGCTTTGGCTAAACAAAGATGTCCCTGAATATGTGCTCAGACACACAGCATCCACAAACACTAGGCCCAAATACAAGCCTGAATATGGAAATGCTACAAATATCCCCACTACTTAGAAACAAACTGCAGAAATGTTTCTCACAGCTGAAAAGCAGCAGTGAGCCTTTAAATGAAAGTTTTAAACAGCTAAAGGAGCCTCTAGAAAAAGAGTTTAACTGCAACAAGTTATCAGAAACAAACAACCCAACAGATGCTTAATAAAAGTGGACAATTTCCAGTTAATACCTCACACACAGTGAAACTAGCTAGAAAAATACACAGTACACAAAGTGCTATAAATAACAAAGAAATAAAGAACAAAATAAACAAAAACAGGATACTTAATGTTATATATTATAGCTCTGAGTTTGCTCAGTGTCCTTCCTTCGATTAGCTCAGTGTGAAATGGCAGAACACTCACAACTGAACTTCTTAGGTAACAGAAAGTTGAAACCTGAGACAGCTTTTAAGAAAGAAATCTCAAAAGAACCAATGAGGTGCTTAGTCTAAGCTGTAGTCCAGGTGACCTCAGTCAGCCAATGACCTCAAACAATTCTCTCTCACTGAAATGCCTGATGGCTTTGGCTAAACCAAGATGTCCCTGAATATGTGCTCAGACACACAGCCTCCACAAACACTAGGCCCAAATACAAGCCTGAATATGGAAATGCTACAAATATCCCCACTACTTAGAAACAAACTGCAGAAATGTTTCTCACAGCTGAAAAGCAGCAGTGAGCCTTGAAATGAAAGTTTTAAACAGCTAAAGGAGCCTCTAGAAAAAGAGTTTAACTGCAACAAGTTATCAGAAACAAACAACCCAACAGATGCTTAATAAAAGTGGACAATTTCCAGTTAATACCTCACACACAGTAAAACTAGCTAGAAAAATACACAGTACACAAAGTGCTATAAATAACAAAGAAATAAAGAACAAAATAAAGAAAAACAGGATACTTAATGTTATATATTATAGCTCCGAGTTTGCTCAGTGTCCTTCCTTCGATTAGCTCAGTGTGAAATGGCAGAACACTCACAACTGAACTTCTTAGGTAACAGAAAGTTGAAACCTGAGACAGCTTTTAAGAAAGAAATCTCAAAAGAACCAATGAGGTGCTTAGTCTAAGCTGTAGTCCAGGTGACCTCAGTCAGCCAATGACCTCAAACAATTCTCTCTCACTGAAATGCCTGATGGCTTTGGCTAAACCAAGATGTCCCTGAATATGTGCTCAGACACACAGCCTCCACAAACACTAGGCCCAAATACAAGCCTGAATATGGAAATGCTACAAATATCCCCACTACTTAGAAACAAACTGCAGAAATGTTTCTCACAGCTGAAAAGCAGCAGTGAGCCTTTAAATGAAAGTTTTAAACAGCTAAAGGAGCCTCTAGAAAAAGAGTTTAACTGCAACAAGTTATCAGAAACAAACAACCCAACAGATGCTTAATAAAAGTGGACAATTTCCAGTTAATACCTCACACACAGTGAAACTAGCTAGAAAAATACACAGTACACAAAGTGCTATAAATAACAAAGAAATAAAGAACAAAATAAACAAAAAACAGGATACGTAATGTTATATATTATAGCTCCGAGTTTGCTCAGTGTCCTTCCTTCGATTAGCTCAGTGTGAAATGGCAGAACACTCACAACTGAACTTCTTAGGTAACAGAAAGTTGAAACCTGAGACAGCTTTTAAGAAAGAAATCTCAAAAGAACCAATGAGGTGCTTAGTCTAAGCTGTAGTCCAGGTGACCTCAGTCAGCCAATGACCTCAAACAATTCTCTCTCACTGAAATGCCTGATGGCTTTGGCTAAACCAAGATGTCCCTGAATATGTGCTCAGACACACAGCCTCCAGAAACACTAGGCCCAAATACAAGCCTGAATATGGAAATGCTACAAATATCCCCACTACTTAGAAACAAACTGCAGAAATGTTTCTCACAGCTGAAAAGCAGCAGTGAGCCTTTAAATGAAAGTTTTAAACAGCTAAAGGAGCCTCTAGAAAAAAGAGTTTAACTGCAACAAGTTATCAGAAACAAACAACCCAACAGATGCTTAATAAAAGTGGACAATTTCCAGTTAATATCTCACACACAGTGAAACTAGCTAGAAAAATACACAGTACACAAAGTGCTATAAATAACAAAGAAATAAAGAACAAAATAAAGAAAAAACAGGATAGGTAATGTTATATATTATAGCTCCGAGTTTGCTCAGTGTCCTTCCTTCGATTAGCTCAGTGTGAAATGGCAGAACACTCACAACTGAACTTCTTAGGTAACAGAAAGTTGAAAGCTGAGACAGCTTTTAAGAAAGAAATCTCAAAAGAACCAATGAGGTGGTTAGTCTAAGCTGTAGTCCAGGTGACCTCAGTCAGCCAATGACCTCAAACAATTCTCTCTCACTGAAATGCCTGATGGCTTTGGCTAAACCAAGATGTCCCTGAATATGTGCTCAGACACACAGCCTCCACAAACACTAGGCCCAAATACAAGCCTGAATATGGAAATGCTACAAATATCCCCACTACTTAGAAACAAACTGCAGAAATGTTTCTCACAGCTGAAAAGCAGCAGTGAGCCTTGAAATGAAAGTTTTAAACAGCTAAAGGAGCCTCTAGAAAAAAGAGTTTAACTGCAACAAGTTATCAGAAACAAACAACCCAACAGATGCTTAATAAAAGTGGACAATTTCCAGTTAATACCTCACACACAGTGAAACTAGCTAGAAAAATACACAGTGCACAAAGTGCTATAAATAACAAACAAATAAAGAACAAAATAAACAAAAAACAGGATACTTAATGTTATATATTATAGCTCCGAGTTTGCTCAGTGTCCTTCCTTCGATTAGCTCAGTGTGATCTCTGCCTAACACACAAAGCTATGTCAAATCCAGAGCTGTTGGACATGCTCCACTTAAAGAAATCCCAATCCTTCCAAGCTACACGCCCTAGGGACCTAAACCTTGTCACCACATTAAACAGAACATGCCAGAGGGATAGATTCCTGTCTCAGAGACTTCCCATACTCTGGGACAAACTACCTATCTATATCAAACAAAGCTCCTCATTAGCACTGTTCAAGAAAAATCTTGATGATTGGATGGGAGATAGGAAATTCACCCCGGGATCACTTCTGTGGCTCTGCTCGACAGTGGCACAGGAAAATAATTTTCTTGGGTGGCGAAAGCCAGGGTACCTTTGGCTAGGCTTATATAGGCCCTATGGCCAATAGCCTAGTACCTACCTATGAACCTAATGCACCATTCTCTACCTCCATAGACTAATTCCTCATTACAAGCAACACAAACTTCTATGTAAGCTGCTGCTGAGCACACTATCCGTGCAAGCTTGAACTTGGAATTGCTTGCTAGTTAGTTACTTAGTTGTTATGATGTTCTTCAATTGAAACCTTGGATCTTTTGTCATTAAAAGCACCATCTAACCACTAGGTGAAAGTACCTGCTCAGCTCTGCTCAGTTGAAGTTTTCTCTTAACTGTACAAACTGCAGTCTAAACATCTAAAGCATGTGGCCTTTCCTGCAAGCCTCGTGAATGTATTTTAGGCTCCAGATCAGTCAATTTCTATGTTTCAATTGTTATTGTTCCATGTGTGAAGAAAATGTTCACACCCTGCTATCAAAAGGCACATGCAGGACTCAAGCAACCAGAAACCAGAATTGAATACCAGATTACAAAACCCATATTTCCTACCCTCTGCCTTTTTCCTGTCTCTTTCTCTGAATCTTTCTCTCTCCTTTTAGGATATATCCTGCCCCACTGCTTCCATGCCATTTGATCGAAAATAAAAACGTTGAAACACAAAATGTTAGAACACACAAAATATTTCCGCACTGTTGTGTGATCCAGAAATTGGTGTGTGTGTGTGTGTGTGTGTGTGTGTGTGTGTGTGTGTGTGTGTGTGTGTGTAATATATATATATATATATATATATATATATATATATATATATATATACATACATATATATATATATATATATATATATATATATATATATATATATATATGTATGTATGTGTGTGTGTGTGTGTGTGTATATATATATATATATATATATATATGTGTGTGTGTGTGTGTGTGTATGTATATATATATATATATATATATATATATATATATATATATGTATGTATATATATATATATATATATATATATATATATATATATATATATATATATATATATATATATATATATATATATAGATATATATATAATTAGCAGGGGGTGTGGGGTACTCACCCCTTCCTGCATTGAATAGGTTTTGAGTATTTTGTGTTTCATTATTTTGTGTTTTCAATCAAATGGTATTGAACTGCCCTACCTTACTATTGCCATACTTTTATTGTGCTCTTGTAACTGCAGTATTGAAAACCCCACTTAACTTAAGCATTAAAATAAATCACCACTACAAGCTACCTACTAGACATCTACACTTAACTTTAAGCAACTTTTCACCCTGGAACCACCATTCCCCTATATAAGCTTCTTCCACCATTTTGCAAAACCTTCTGAATGCCACATAGTTTTTCTTTCTGCAAATGTGGTGACACTTGAACAAACTCAAACATCATATGTTTGCCTCTTTTCCTCTCAACCCAAAAGAGCCATTTCTTTCCTGACTTAAACTGACCTATTACAGCCGAGTGACGTCTGCAGGCGTTTTTGCACTTACCTCCTACTGCGCCTCTAGGCATCAAATACTGCCAGTTCATATTTGCATTAATAATTCCAAAATAATGCTACATACATGGCATCAGAATATTTTTTCTTGAAGCATACATGATGGCAAACATAGTTGGATTTGTATATGACCTCTGTCAATGAGTATTTGTTAGAACTGTAAGGTGATAACTTAATTTTTTAAAGGCTAAAGCGACACGCACTGGGAGTTAAAGGTACATACTCAAAAGATTTGTACTGGAGAGAATGAGTTAACCTACCACTCCCCTCACCTGTCCCTTGTATTCCCCAAGTCATCCCCTTCCTTCTCCTGCCAGTAGCTAGTACAGAACACCCCTGCTCAGACACCATCATCTGATTATAGTGAGCTAGCCAGCTGTCTTGTTATGCATCATCAAATGAGACAGGCATCACTAAAGGAAAATGACCATATAAAGGGCAGGAAAAAACATGAATTAACAATTGGTTGAGGGTCACAGAGAGATAATAATTCAGCATGAATGAAAAAGATGCAAAAATTAAGTTTTGTTTACTCATAAATATAGCTGTTGATTCAGTAATGAATGTAGCTAAACGTTCATTTTAAGTGGTTGCTGTACTACATGTAATTCATCATGCACACTAAGACTTTGGGACTACATATTTTGCATTCACCAGAGCAATCTGGTTTTAGAGAAGTACTTGAACTTTTGAGGATGCTAAAAAGACCTGACAGTAGCAGCTGTTATTAGTGCATTGTTGCTGCAGTGCTGGGTGATGTTATGATGGTGTTACAGTGACCCACCTGTAGCAGCTGTCAGCAGTGTATTGTTGCTGCAGTGCTGGGTGAACGTACGGTGCTGGGTGAACTTATGATGGTGTTACAATGACCCAGCTGTAGCAGCTGTTAGTGCATTATTGCTGCAGTGCTGGTTGAGCTTATGATGTTGTTACACTGACCCAACTGTAGCAGCTGTCAGCAGTGCATTGTTGCTATAGTGCTGGGTGAATTTACGGTGCTGGGTGAACTTATGATGGTGTTACAATGACGCAGCTGTAGCAGGTGTTGGTGCATTATTGCTGCAGTGCTGGTTGAGCTTATGATGCTGTTACACTGACCCAACTGTAGCAGCTGTTTGTAGTGCATTGTTGCTGCAGTGCTGGGAGAACTTATGATGGTGTTACAATGACCCAACTGTAGCAGATGTTATTTAGTGCATTGTTGCTGCAGTGCTGGGTGAACTTATGATGGTGGTACAATGACCCGAATGTAGCAGCTGTCAGCAGTGCATTGTTGCTGCAGTGCTGGGTGAACTTATGATGGTGTTACAATGACCCGAACTTATGATGGTGTTACAATGACCTATCTGTAGTAGATGTCAGCAGTGGATTGTTGCTATAGTGCTGGGTGAACTTATGATGGTGTTACAATGACCCAACTGTAGCAGCTGTCAGCAGTGCATTGTTGCTGCAATGCTGGGTGAACTTATGATGGTTTTACAATGTCCCAGTTGTAGCAGCTGTTATTAGTGCATTGTTGCTGCAGTGCTGGGAGAACTTATGATGGTGTTACAGTGACCCAACTGTAGCAGCTGTTATTAGTGCATTGTTGCTGCAGTGCTATGTGAACTTATGATGGTGTTACAATGACCCAACTGTAGCAGATGTTATTTAGTGCATTGTTGCTGCAGTGCTGGGCGAACTTATGATGGTTTTACAATGACCCAACTGTAGCAGCTGTCAGCAGTGCATTGTTGCTGCAGTGCTGGGTGAACTTATGATGGTGTTTCAATGACCCAGCTGTAGCACCTGTTAGTGCATTATTGCTACAGTGCTGGGTGAGCTTATGATGGTGTTACACTGACCCAACTGTAACAGCTGTTATTAGTGCATTGTTGCTGCATTGCTGGATGAATTTATGATGGTGTTACAATGACCTAACTGTAGTAGATGTCAGCAGTGGATTGTTGCTGTAGTGCTGGGTGAACTTATGATGGTGTTACAATGACCCAACTGTAGCAGCTGTCAGCAGTGCATTGTTGCTGCAATGCTGGGTGAACTTATGATGGTGTTACAATGTCCCAGTTGTAGCAGCTGTTATTAGTGCATTGTTGCTGCAGTGCTGGGAGAACTTATGGTGTTACAGTGACCCAACTGTAGCAGCTGTTATTAGTGCATTGTTGCTGCAGTGCTGGGTGAACTTATGATGGTGTTACAATGACCCAACTGTAGCAGATGTTATTTAGTGCATTGTTGCTGCAGTGCTGTGTAAACTTATGATGGTGTTACAATGACCCAACTGTAGCAGCTGTCAGCAGTGCATTGTTGCTGCAGTGCTGGGTGAACTTATGATGGTGTTTCAATGACCCAGCTGTAGCACCTGTTAGTGCATTATTGCTACAGTGCTGGGTGAGCTTATGATGGTGTTACACTGACCCAACTGTAACAGTTGTTATGAGTGCATTGTTGCTGCATTGCTGGATGAGTTCATGATGGTGTTACAATGACCTAACTGTAGTAGATGTCAGCAGTGGATTGTTGCTGTAGTGCTGGGTGAACTTATGATGGTGTTACAATAACCTAACTGTAGCAGCTGTCAGCAGTGCATTGTTGCTGCAATGCTGGGTGAGCTTATGATGGTGTTACAATGACCCAACTGTAGCAGATGTTATTTAGTGCATTGTTGCTGCAGTGCTTGGTGAACTTATGATCGTGTTACAATGACCCAACTGTAGCAGCTGTCAGCAGTGCATTGTTGCTGCAGTGCTGGGTGAACTTATGATGGTGTTTCAATGACCCAGCTGTAGCAGCTCTTATTAGTACATTGTTGCTGCAGTGCTGGGTGAACTTATGATGGTGTTACAATGACCCAACTGTAGCAGATGTTATTTAGTGCATTGTTGCTGCAGTGCTGGGTGAACTTATGATGGTGTTACAATGACCCAACTGTAGCAGCTGTCAGCAGTGCATTGTTGCTGCAGTGCTGGGTGAACTTATGATGGTGTTTCAATGACCCAGCTGTAGCACCTGTTAGTGCATTATTGCTACAGTGCTGGGTGTGCTTATGATGGTGTTACACTGACCCAACTGTAACTGCTGTTATTAGTGCATTGTTGCTGCATTGCTGGATGGATTTATGATGGTGTTACAATGACCTAACTATAGTAGATGTCAGCAGTGGATTGTTGCTGTAGTGCTGGGTGAACTTATGATGGTGTTACAATTACCCAACTGTAGCAACTGTCAGCAGTGCATTGTTGCTGCAATGCTGGGTGAACTTATGGTGATGTTACAATGTCCCAGTTGTAGCAGCTGTTATTAGTGCATTGTTGCTGCAGTGCTGGGAGAACTTATGATGGTGTTACAGTGACCCAACTGTAGCAGCTGTTATTAGTGCATTGTTGCTGCAGTGCTGGGTGAACTTATGATGGTGTTACAATGACCCAACTGTAGCAGATGTTATTTAGTGCATTGTTGCTGCAGTGCTGGATGAACTTATGATGGTGTTACAATGACCCAACTGTAACAGTTGTCAGCAGTGCATTGTTGCTGCAGTGCTGGGTGAACTTATGATGGTGTTTCAATGACCCAGCTGTAGCACCTGTTAGTGCATTATTGCTACAGTGCTGGGTGAGCTTATGATGGTGTTACACTGACCCAACTGTAACAGCTGTTATTAGTGCATTGTTGCTGCAGTGCTGGATGAATTTATGATGGTGTTACAATGACCTAACTGTAGCAGATGTCAGCAGTGGATTGTTGCCGAAGTGCTGGGTGAACTTGTGATGGTGTTACAATGACCCAACTGTAGCAGCTGTCAGCAGTGCATTGTTGCTGCAGTGCTGAGTGAACTAATGATGGTGTTACAATGTCCCAGCTGTAGCAGCTGTTAGTGCATTGTTGCTGCAGTGCTGGGTGAGCTTATGATGGTGTTACACTGACCCAGCTGTAGCGGCTGTTATTAGTGCATTGTTGCTGCAGTACTGGGAGAACTTATGATGGTGTTACAATGACCCAGCTGTAGCAGCTATTATTCATGCATTGTTGCTGCAGTGCTGGGTGAGCTTATGATGGTGTTACAAAGACCCACCTGTAGCAGCTGTTAGCAGTGCATTGTTGATGCAGTGCTGGGTGAACTTATGATGGTATTAGAATGACCCAGCTGTAGCAGTTGTTAGTGCATTGTTGCTGTAGTGCTGGGTGAGCTTATGATGGCATTACAAAGACTCAACTGTAGCAACTGTTATTTGTGCATTGTTGCTGCAGTGCTGGGCGAACTTATGATGGTGTTACACTGACCCAACTGTAGCAGATGTTGTTTGGTGCATTGTTGCTGCAGTGCTGGGTGAACTTATGATGGTGTTACACTGACCCAACTGTATTAGATGTTATTTGGTGCATTGATGCTGCAGTGCTGGGTAAACTTATGATGGTGTTACACTGACCCAACTGTAGCAAATGTTATTTAGTGCTTTGTTGCTGCAGTGCTAGACCGACTTGATGGATCAGTGATTTTTTTTTTATCATCTCATATGTAGGAAATGCGTTGGGTGTTTACATATTTCAGCAACTCTTGAGTTAGACCGCATAACTTCTCTTCTTTTTCGGATTGCTGTTTGTGCCTGTGACTGGCAATAAGCTCCTTACTACCAGAGAAAATGTCAGAGGGAAATGTTTCAGTCGGTCTATTTGAAGTGCATTCATTGTCTGAGCCCTAGTGCTTGACTTGATGACTGCAGCCCACCTGGTGGGCTGTTAAGTACACATTTGGGTAAGGGAGAATCTTCCATAGTCCATAGTTATGACTGCAGAGTTCTTTGAACAAGGATGATGTGGCATTTGTCTTCAGGACTAAACCTTGTACTGGATTATGTTAAAGAGAAGCTTTTGATAAAGAAATGCCAATATTAAGCTTATCTCATGAAGAAACTAAACTACATTTAACTTAAAATAATGTCCTATTAGTCTTTTCGTTAAAAAAGAGGGAAATATGTGCATTTCTCTATATTTCTTTTTTCTGCAGAAGAGGTATACAAACTTGAAACTGGCATTCTAGGTGTGCCGTAGTAGTGAACATTTTTTTTTTAAATCTGGGAATTGCAGGTCCATACTTAGCTTGTTTGTTATTGGCATTAGAGTCACATAACTAATCCACAGGACTGCAGAAGCAATAATGTAAAAATGTACTCAAAAGAAAAGATATTTCCTTCAGGTAGGACATTACGACGTTAAAGTGGACCAGAATTCTTATATCAAGTTTGTATAAAAGCCAACTTATTGCCTCAAAATATTTAGGTTGGGCCAGAAAGATGTATTAAAAACACACAAGGGGCAATACTGAAAACCATGTTACTGGGAGATATTAATAATTCATTTAAAGGAGTATTGTAGCTACATTACTCAGTGACTCATTAAAAACAATAACTAACATTATCCCTGGAGTCCAGGTGTTGCAGATGATTGCTTAATAAAACAACTCATAAAAAGCGAATCTTGGCTTGTATGGCAACACCTTATAGGTGTCAAGCACCAGGGTTGTCATGCTTTGCAGTAGTAACGTATGCCATGAATGCTTACATGAATTTGCTTATTAAATTCCGACTAGTAATGATTTCTTAATAGCCCTGCCTGTTTAAAAATAACTTCTTCTTCTTTCGGCTTTTTCCCGGTCAGGGGTCGCCACAGTGGTTCACCTGTCCGCTCATGATTGGCAGTGGAGTTTTACAGTATCGAGTTGCCAGCCCAGCGCCCAACCTTCCACAGAAGGCACACACAAGCACACACTCACACCTAGGGCCAATTTAGAGTGTCCAATCCACCTACAGCATGTCTTTGGGATGTGGGAGGAAACCGGAGCACCCGGAGAAAACCCACACGACCACAGGGAGGACATGCAGACCCCCCACAGAAGGCACCCAGGCCGAGAATCGAACCGGAGAACCTCTTGCTGTGAGGCGGCAACGCTAATCGCTGCACCAATAACTACCAAATGGAATATTAACTCCAGTCTTGCCAGTATTGGACATCAGAAAAACAAAACCCAGACTGAATCAAATCAATAATAAAAGTAAAGCTTTTTTTAGGCTAGTCACTTACATACCTCTCAGGGATATGGGCAATGAAAATGTGGGATAGTGAGGGCCCAGACCATCAGAATCGGAGACTTTCCAAGATATTAAGATTCTTTTTCAGAACATCTTCAGAGCCTCTTTATTCATGTGCATGCTGTTTATTTGTGTTTGTGGAATATTTTATATTATTTCATCAGTATTTACAGAACCTTTTAAATGAAAGCACAACTTTAAGGGTTAAAATGAGAGCTGTAAGCTGCTGCACTTTAGAGTTAAGGGTGCTCTGCAGGCTGTGCCAATCCATTGAAACTGAGACTTTTTTTTTTTTACTAACTTTGTCTGTTTCCATCACATTTTTACAAGTTGTATGTGTGGGTGAAAAACCACAAAGCCAGAGCTTGGCCAGATAATGAAAAGCTGGATCATACAAGTTTTATGCAAAACTCAGGTTTCTGCCAACTACCGTATACAGTCCAGTATTACAAGCCCAGTACTGCTTCAGTATATCATGTCTTCATGCTTTTCTTTTAAAATGGGAAAAGTGAACTTACTTATACAAAACACTGTATCTTTAAGCCAGGAGCAGGCAAACGGTGATCTGCCAGCTAATATAAACCACAAATAATCCATTAAAAAAATGCCCTCTCAGAAAACGCCTTTCAGTTCCAGACTGAGGCTCTTCTGTTTGTGCTGCAGCAGTTATCCTTGCATGAACCCATCCAGCCTTGTGGTGTCAGCTTACAGGCAGGCGGGCTGTTTGAGCGAAAGCTAGTGATAGTGTCACTCACAGCAGCAGTGAGCCAATAGGCAGAATCCTTTGGCTGGACTGCATGCACTGTATCCAAGCTGCATTCTGCCTTCCTCATCACATAACAGCACCTTCTCTGACTATCTTGACCTACTTTGCTATGGGTATACGTCTCAAGTTAAAGGAAAAGTAACCCTGTTATAGCTAATTATGCAGACTTTCTTAAACTGTAGCACAGATACTCTAAAGGTAACCGGCCTAGTAAAAATTAGGATGTAACTAGGTATACAGACAAGGATATTGTTCACATAATTTTTAACCCTTAAGTTGCTTGCCGTATGAAAATCTTAACACTGTATCCCCATGAATTTTCCTTATCGGTTGGCACTTGCTATGTGTCTGTCCTCAATCAGAATTCAGTTTAAAAAGCTGGTTAGAGCAGGAAAAAATAGTAAAAGACAAATATTCCTAAAAATGTGACATTACTAATTTTCAAATACTTTTTATAACAAACAGCAGAAGTAACTGCCTATGTGCCTTATATCAGAAAACATTTTGGCTTGCTACAGTGGGTCATGCTAAAGGTGCATCATTATTTTCGTTTTCTTTTTTTTTTTCGTCTTTAGGTCCTCCAGTGCATCATGCTACTCATTTCAGTGTTAATGCTCCTTTTTGTTTTGTGTACTGGTCTATTAGTGAACTTCACTAGGCATTTCTAAAGTGGTCATGCATTGCCCTTAATTTATCTACCCACTTTCCAGCCAGTGCCTGGAGGGGCTGCTGCTATATGCTCTGACTACTCCCCCCAAACCTGTTCGCATTCACATAAATCTTTGCCAGTCATGTAACTGTTTACATAATACGATGACTTTACCCTTTGTATCACCACGTCTGAAAGCTGAGAGA
The DNA here is from genome assembly GCF_019279795.1 of Protopterus annectens. Lineage (NCBI taxonomy): Eukaryota > Metazoa > Chordata > Ceratodontiformes > Protopteridae > Protopterus > Protopterus annectens. Next base: position 457,601,917 of record NC_056747.1, on the reverse strand, counting down.
TGAAGTTAGAGAATGCTGGTTTCGTGATAGTAATTTTCCACTTTATTTTCACTCCAGTCACAGTGGATAGAAATTGAACTGACGCCAGTATTTACATACGTCCTACTTACACTGACATTTGTGCATGTATTCATACAACACAGTTATACCCCCCCGCGGTCGAGTAATGTTAAAGACATGCAGGTAGGTGAGAGCATGAATGGATGTGCCTTCTTTGAAGGTTGGGTGTCGGGCTGGCAACTCGACACTGTAAAAATCCACTGCCGGTCATTAGCGGACTGGAGTTCTGCTGTGGTGACCCCTAACCAGGAAAAGCCGAAAGACATTACTAGTCATAGAAGAAGGGTCCTCCAATGCCTCCTAGGGGTGCCCTCCCATACTAGCTCACAAGATTACTCAGCAGAAAAGCAGAATTTGTATGTAGAGGTTTTATGACTTTACAAGTCATAATAGCTGAACTTACTTCAGTTTTTCATTTTGTATTTCATCTGTCTATGTAATATATATCAACTACTAGTCAATCCACAGAAGTGTCGATGTGCTTAATGCAGCACATGTTACAAGACTAGTCCTTGGAACATTCAACAAAAACAAAAGTGTTTTTGCAGGAGGTAAGCCCTCCAGCTGCCCCTACACCTCCTGCTAATTAAATATATTAATTCAGGGATCACACAGTCCCCAGGAAAAGGGTATATCCCCCTACATTAGGGACTGTCGATCTTGCTATATCAATACATAAGTCGACCACTCTGAAATTAGATTTACGCTGGAGCACCTGTATCCAAGTATTTAATACTGCATGAGAATGCATTGTTACCAAATACTTTTCTGGAGCAACACAGATCTTTGATGCACTTGTGTTTGACACTCAAAAGTGCAAACACTATTAATAATGTTTTTTTATGTAGTAATTCCAAGACACTCTCCTCCAAAAAAAGGAAGCCAATCTGGTGGTCCACTACCATAAACAAACTCTACAACAGAAGGAGGAAACTGATGCGGAATAAGGTGAAGTCCCAAGAGTGGAAAAACTCCCTTATCAGCCTCAACAAAAAGTTGAGATCCCCTCATCAAATCCGCTAAAGCTAGCTATGAAAACAGAATTGCAGCAGATAGTAAAGACAACCACAAGGCCTTCTATGGTTATGTAAAGAATCTCCACAGCAATACCCAGATTTGCTCTGAGCTACTGCACAATAGTACCTCATATAACGAGCCAACAGATATTGCCAATATACTGGCCGTCAGATTCAGTGAAAACTTTACCCCCCCCCCCCCAAGGGACCAGTCACAATACCAGTAGATTGCCAGGGACCCAGTATTACTGCTGCACAGGTTAAAACAGCACTGTCCAAGGCCAAGAATGCAGCTTCTATGGGACCTGACAATATCCCTGGCTGTGTTCTACATGAACTACAGAGTGAACTGGCACCTCACCCGTGTGCCCTGTTCAATCACAGCCTCACTGCTACAGTCATCCCTCTCCACAAAGGAAGAGCAACTACAGACCCTGGGAACTATCACCCCATTAGACTGACGAGTCTGATATTCAAAGCTATGGAACGTGTTATCATGGACCTAATAAACAAGGATATAGGGAATCCCCAAACTCTGGATCCCACGCAGTTTGGTTTTGTGAAGGGTAGATCATGCCTGCTCAACTTGGTCAACTTCTTTGAGTCAGTCATCAAAGCTGTGGATGAAGGCAAGGTGCTTCATACAACCTACCTTGATCTGGCCAAGGCCTTTGATACCATTCCCCACTCAGGAATCATAGAAAAACTCACTAAGCTAGGCATCAACCCCTATATCACTAGGTGGGTTGCAAACTGGCTCACAGGTAGAACCCACAGTGTGAAAGTAGCTGACTCCAAGTCAGACTGCCAACTAGTCACGAGTGGAGTCCCACAGGGTTCGGTCCTGGGTCCTCTCCTGTTTGGTATCTACTTCTCTGAAGTCCAGGCCAACACGAAGGGACTCTGGCTGACAAAGTTCGCAGACAATTGCAAGTTGGGAGCTATTATTAACTCCCCAAGTGATATTGACATTCTACAGAAAGGCCTAACTGAGACCAATGACTGGTGTCAGAACCATGGCCTTCAGCTCAGTGCCAAAAAATGTGTCGTCATCCCCTTTGGGAAAAACTCGGTTCCCATGAATTACCACATCAATGGTAGTCCACTGAACACAGAAGGAATTATAAGAGATCTGGGAACACAGGTTGACAGCAACCTTTTTTTTGACCACCACATTGATACTGTGGTCAGAAAGTCATTCTATGTGGCACATCTCTTTACTAAGGGTTTTGCATCCAGGAAAAAAGAGGTCATTGTCTCCCTCTACTCTTTCCTCATTAGGCCAATCATTGGGTACAATGCCTCATTTGGCATGTACCTCACTAAACACCTGCAACAACTGGAGAGGCCACAAAAGTACCTCACAAAGAGGATCCTAGTTCTTAAACATTTGTCCTATATGGACAGACTAAAAAAACTCCAACTATTCTCTGTCTCATATTGCCTACTTAGAGGTAATCTCTGCTTGACTTACAAAGCCATGTCTGACCCAGCTCTGTTAGAAATGCTACATCTGAAGAAATCCCAATCCCTCCACACCACACACTCCAAAGACCTCAACCTCATCACCACAGTCAACAGAACATGCTGGAGGGACAGGTTCATAACCCAGAGACTTCTCATGTTCTGGAATAGACTTCCCATACATGTCAAGCAGAGCACCTCACTGGCCCTCTTCAAGAGAAATCTTGATGAGTGGATGGGAAATAGAAAATTCATTCCAGGGATCATTCCATTGGCTTTACTTGACAGAGGCACTGGGAACCAAGGTCAGGTGGCACAATGGCAAGGTAATCCTATGGGCTAGGCTTGTAAAGGCTGCAGGGCCATTAGCCTAGTACACACCTATGAACCTATTGCTGCACATCATAGAATTCCTCTTCCTCCAAGGTACGATGATGTCACACACACGCATACAATCATATAGATAGAGTATTTTGATCAGTTTTCCAGTCATAACAGTATTATGTGTTTGAGACATTGATGCCAAAACATTCCCCTCAAAAGGGAAGCTTGAGAGGTGAATCTTTGCATTCATGTTGAGAAGAGATAATAATGCAGGTTACAATCTGAGACCTGCTTATAATTATTTCTAGTACTTGTAGCTAGATATAGAAGAAAATAATTAAAAAAATACATATTTTGCCAGCTTGCAAAATTGTAGAGCATGTAGCAAGCACTGTCAGACAACGTCACATACACCTACCTTACTTCTAGGAAATAGAGACAGAGTCACGGCTAGATTACTAGCATAGACACCAGGCAGAAACAAAATTGTTTTAATTCTGCTAGTCATTTGCTAGTTGGTACTTGCAGTTCTTACTGCCTAGCATCAGATCCAATCTTAACAGAGCTTTGGGGGTGCTTAACAATTGTTAAACTAGGGTCACACTCTGTACAAATGTTTAATTAATCTTTTTCTGACACTGGAGTGTAATCACTGTGCTCCTGCATTTTATATATATATATATATATATATATATATATATATATATATATATATATATATATATATATATGGGTCTACCTGATAACACCGACACTCCAAAATACCGACAATGAAATAACTGACACGACAAAACCAAAAGTTCAAAAACACGAAACTTCACATGCCCGACAAACCACAATCCCGACAATCAACAAAACAAATACCTTTCCCGAAAAACACACACACAACACAAGCACACCAAAAACCTTACAAACCTACACTAAACCTTACATACACAACTATCTATGCACTAACCTTAACCCAAACCCTAACCCTAAGGTCCGTCACAGTCGCACACTTACCTTACCTGCACCCTAACCCTAACTCACTTAATCCGCTCCTAACCCTTAAGTCTGTCACTGTCGCACACTTACCTTACCTGCACCCTAACCCTAACTCACTTAATCTGCCCCTAATCCTCAAGTCCATCACTATCGCACACTTACCTTACCTGCACCCTAACCCTAACTCACTTAACCCGCCCCTAAACCTAAAGTCCATCACTATCGCACACTTACCTGACCTGCACCGTACCCTAACGTCCGTCACTATCACACACTTACCTTACCCACACCCTGATCCTAACGTCTGTCCCTATCGCACACTTACCTTAACATGTCGGTGTTCTCAGTGTCGAGATTCTCAACTTTCGGTCTTCTCCGTTATCGATCTTCCGGTGTCGGTGTTCTCGTTGTCGGCGTTGTGGACTTTCGCCGTTTTCAGGTAGACCTCTATATATATATATATATATATATATATATATATATATATATATATATATGTATATATGACTGTATAATGCGTTATCACCAATGAGATTGTTTGAAAGTAACATCACATAACCGTATTGGCAATAAAATTTGTTGCAAGGTAAAATAATATAAATGAAGAAATTGCAGATGTAAACCAGTGAGTAACATTTGCAATCATCGACAAATAATAAAGAACTTATTTTTACTTTCACCCCCTCCCACACCCCCTTATGTGCGAGCTTTGCCTCTACACCCCTGGAACCTAAATAAACTAACTCCAGCACTGCACAATCACAAAAAGGGAAAGCTCCTGAATTATGTTATTGTTGATCTCCTGAAGTTTGACTGTAACATAATTCTACCAACTATACCACTGATTTTTCTTTAAATTCCAGCATGAAACAAATGCAAGTAATGATCAAACACATGACGTCTCTGTCTCTGCTTATATATATATATATATATATATATATATATATATATATATATATATATATATATATATATATATATATATATAAATAAAATGTCTGCCATCAGACCTTCTCTTTTTGGACTTGAACCAATTTATTTTCTTATTGCAGGTGTCCTTCCAGAATTTTAAGGGCAAGAGACATTCAGAGGTGCTGTCATTCACACAGCTGTGAGGTTAGTTTATGCTCTTTGATAGAGTTTCTGTTTACTCACACCCGGTCCAGGAGACATGTGATCCATATCACTGTGTAGGCCTTCCCCATGTACTTACTACTTCTGCACACCTGCTTACAAACACAACCACCAAGCATTGACTAGGTGAGTCAAATATCTGCTATCTAGGCTGAATTTTTTTTACTAAATCATTTCTGCCTCCATGTTTGCCAGCCATCAAGCCTCCCCTTTCTGGACTTGGGCCCAGTTGTTCCCTTGTACAGGGGGAGTTACCTACCAGGTATATCAGTGCTTGAGCTGTTCAGGAAGCTATCATACAGGCAGCCATGAGAATGTTTTATGCTCTAATTCCACCCCTCCCTCCGTGTGTGAGGATGAGCTACCCACAGTACCATGAGGGCCCTCAGTGCCTTCCCTCTCTGATTGCATGCTCACTTACATTTGTTATAAGTGCTACCACCAGGTGGCCACTTGGTGAATTGAAAGCCTATCCCAAGGACATGACTTTACATCACTACCCATCTTCCAAGAGATTTTCATTGTACATGTCCTGCTTCACCCTACCCTTCCTTTTAGATGGCCATGCCGTCCTTATGTACTAGTTCAGCCAAGTGCCTGAACCACCATTCAGACTCCAATTTCCTGAATTGTAGTCAATTGTAGTCAGAGCTTTGTCCTTCTTTGTCACTGGAGCTGGCCCTGAGTCACAGTTTGCATCGTCATCCCTCCTCTGAATGACAGTGGCATACCATGGCCTGCCTTGCCCCACCCTGCCTCCCTAGACAAGGCACATCCATCTTGCCTTTCAAGCTGTATCAGCTGCCCAAGCCATTACTCAAACTCAGGTTTCATGGGCCAGGCAGGAATTTATTCCACTAAGCCACTTGTTCCAGCTGCAGTTACTAGATATATTTGAGTATAGTTCTGGCATTCTTTTATCATTTTGTATCCTTCTTTCTGTTTCACTTGTATAGGATATTTTTGGAGGTTCACACATACACAGTACCTCCTGCACCATATTTTCTGGCCTCTTAAACCATTCTCCTTTGTCTTTTTTACTTATTAACACCTGACAGTAGACAGTGAGCTGTCCAATTCCTGACAGCTTACTGGCTGGACAGCTGTTGCCTGGCTTTCAGAGTCAAATAAAATGCAAATATGAGAAAACTATTTTGAGTTGTAAAGTAGTGTTTTGGCTTACTTGTCCATTCAAAATAATGTTTTCAAACTTAGATTAACTGTGGCAATGAATACTGCATATTCAGTGCAGTAGATAAGTTACAATGTAACAAAACATCTGTGTGTGGTCTGCCTTTCTAGAGCTGTAGGCTTGATTGAGTCAAGAAAGCCCACACAATTAGCAGTGAAGTCATGAAATATCAAGAAGCATGATTGGAGCTGTAGGTGGAATGAGTTAAAAGAGCTCTGTTTATCCAAACCTTGTTTGTGTGGGCCTAACTCAGTCCATGGTGAAGTCATTATGTCACTGTTATTCTGACAAAGAGGAGCTTCTTTTCCTTAAGCCTTCCCCACCATATATACAATGTCTTTGAGAAGCAAGCACATCATTGTACTTCACTTCCAGCACACCTGAAACACATTTTTAGTGTCCTTCATTGCAAATCCCCTCAAGCCCCAAGGTGTTGGCAGAGTGTCTGCGACTCACATACTTTCACTGGGAGGGAAAGGAACAGACTACAAGACACTTCATCTTACCCTTCCTGTTCCAGCAACTTCTAGCAGGACTTAAGGCCTCTTTCCTGCCTTTCCATGTGTTGTCCCAGCTCACAGGCACTTCTGTCTGGCAGTATCCTAGGAATATGCCTGCACACACCAGTTGTGGTCTTAGGAGAGCATAAAGCAGGAGTTGTGTGCTGATTGCTGATTACTCAATTTTTTTCTTGTCTGACTTACCTGGATGACAGTGGGCGGCTTGTATAAATAGCTACGAAGCACTTTCTCACATACATATGTTAAACCTGTTGTTGGTGCTAGATCATTCTTTGACACCAGAAGGAGAATTGTTTCTTTTTAGCTAGGAATGGTTTGCTTTTACTAGGTCTACTAGCATTCTTCACGATTTTTAGCATGGTGGCCTAAGAGAAGCAGGGGCATATCTCCCAAGTTGCTAAACTGGATGTTGACAGTTTGGGGTATATTATAGACCACTGTGTGACATCCCCACACTGGGCCAGTAATCAAGGAGCCGGAATCCTCACCACTGACACTGTAGAGGGACGTTCACTTGGAATACAAATGGATACGCTCAGTATTTCCAGATGCAGACCTCTCTGCATCAAGCACAATTTCCTTAAGTGCACACAGGGAACACACTCAGTCTGGGGTCTGGGTCTCTCTGTCTTTCTCCCGCCAGGTCCCCAATAAGAATTCCCACTGGTGCAGCTGTAGGGTTAGGTCCTCAGCCAAGTGTCCAAGCTAAGTCCTCCAGCACCCTTTCTGTGAAACCATTGCTTCATGTCCTTTCTCCAAGTAGCTGACACACACACTCATTGAGATTTAATTTTCACACACACACACACACACACACACACACACACACACACACACACACACGCGTGCACACACACACACACACACACACACACACACACACACACACACACACACACACACACACACACACACACACACACCTGAGAAAGGCTGACCCAGATTACCCGCTCTACAGCTTTGCCCAGACTATAAGGTAGTTTCACTGCCACCAGTCAGTTACTGTAAGGCTTTTAAAAGGGTATCCAATGATACTGAGTGAAATTAATATTAATACAAATGGTAATGTTGACCAAACGGCAAGACTTTCAGGAGCGGCCAGATTTATTACCAAATAAATATGTGCAAATACTCTCAAAACTTAAATATTTTCTAAAAAGGACCAGCCACAATGAAACGTTTAAATATATTTAATAATAAATATTAAAAGGACATGAAAACACTAAATATCTATTTACAGTAAACACCAAAGTTTCAGTCACAGGAGATATTAAATATAACACTGATAGAAAGTTTCACACAGTTCAGTCACAGGAGATATTAAATATAACACTTATGGAAAGTTTCATACAGTTAAAGAAAAACGGTATTTAGCTAGTCTCACTGTCTATTCCTGATTGACTAAAAGAATTACTGTTCCTACTGTGATGCCCCACCACTGGCTCAGTAATGAAGGAGCCTCAATCCTCACCACTGGCAACAGTGGGGGACGGACACACTGGGAGGATGACAAGTACACACACAGTAAAGTGCAATTTCCCTTAAAAGCACACAGAGACCACAGTCAGTCTGGGTCAGGTTTCTCCCTTTTTCTCCAGATCCCCAATTATGCCCCCCACTGGCACAGCTATAGAGTTGAGATCTCAGCTGAGTGACCAAGCCAAGACCTTCAGCACCCTCTCTGTCCAACCAGTGCTTCATGTCCCTGCCCAAGTAGCTGACACACACACACTCTTTGAGATTTGATTAATACACAAACACACACTCCTGGGAAAGGCTGGCACAGATTTAATAGCTATGCCCTCTTTTGCCCAGACTATAAGGTAGTTATTACTGCCACCAGCCAGCTCTTTATCAGCTACTTTAATGCCCTTAACAAAGGGTGTTGTCCAATCTTAATGTGTAATGTTACTATTAATCCAAATGGTACTTGACCAAGAACAAGGCTATTAGGAGTGGTCCACATAGTGTCACCAAATAAATATGCAAATACTCTCAGAGCATAAATATGTCTCAAAACTATCAGCCGCAATAAAGATTTAAATATATGTAATAATAACTAATAAAAGAACAAGAAAACACTCAGTAAATAATCACAGTTACATTGGAGTTCAAAATCACAGGAAATATTTAAAACAGCATTGCAGGACAGTTTCAAATAAATAAAGAAAACATCTAAGCTATACTTCACTATTTTCCTGTCCGTATCTAAGAGAAATTACTGTACCCTAGTTAGCTTACTTACAGAGCCAGGCAAGACAGATGTGGTGAGTGGGTCTTCCAGCTGTTGCTGTCAGATCAAAGACCAAATACAAAATGCCCTCTCTCTCAGAGAGTTCTTAAATTAATATCTCAAATACTACTGCTGGGTTAGCTTGCAGGATGACATCACTTCTTGTCATCTGACTTTAGTTCCCAAGCTAAACTCCCATTGCTAGAACTGCCAGCATTTAGCATCTCCCTGTGAAACTACATAGCCCTCAGATGTTTGCAGCTGCTGAAAGACATAAAACAATAAAAACACTTACAAGACAATGCAGAAGACTACCTAGTTTTAGACATCCTGTCTCATTGCTGCATTGAAACCATCTTTTATGGCACAGTTATAAAATAATTTAATTTCAACTATCTTTCTGTAGCTTTGCAAGTTAACCCTGTATGTTCCAGTTTCCACTGTTAAAATATATACATTTACACAGTTACAATAGTGTATATGCATTTCTGTTCTTTTCCAGTAGGGTACACTGTGGATACATCTTTAAGCTTAGTACTTTACAAACCCTTTCAACACACACTTCTGTATGAACAGTTTGATATACAGACAACATACAGTTCTAATACATTTGTAACACAAGCATATGAATCATGTTGATTTTCACAAATGACAAGATTATTTACAAAATTTCAGATAGCTGGGCTGGCAGTGTCACCTTTTCCCGACTACTCATGCTAGTTTTTTTCAAGTGTCCCTTGAGAAACGTTGCTTGAGAGGATGGGCCTATCTGGGAATACACTACCCCATACCCTGTCTTGAGATTCCAGCTGCCTTGGAATTGACCCCAGCGCAGTGTTGCACTGTCCTATCATATGACTGGAGTCCTAGGCTCCACCATAGTAATTTGGGATTTGGCTGGCTGGCTCCCTTTAGCCATAGATCCCCCGCAGACCTCTCCTGCCTTGTACTGCTAATATTTAGGACAATGGCCTCCCTGTCATGGTAAGGTTTCATCATGTTAATATGGTACAGTTTGTGCCCCTGCTTCCTGCCTAGCAGTTATATTATGTAGTTAGCATCACTGACCTTCCTTACCACTTTGAGGGGTCTCTCCCAAGCTGCCTGCAGATTGTTGTGTCTGACAGGAATGAGAACCATTGCCTGCTGCCCTACAGCATACTCTCTAATTTGAGCATTCCTGTCATACCATACCTTTTTCTGCTGTTGTTGTGTTTCTGCCAAGTTCTCCTGGGCCAAGCCCATGAGTTCACTGAGCCTTGTCCTGAGGTTTAGGACATGTGCCACAACAGACTCCTTGTGGGATTCACACTCACCCTCCCACTCATTAAGGTAATGCTTTATATCATGTTCTTCTGTAGCATCGGTTCTCAATTGCATATATGCTGTTTTTTAAAAATAGTCCCTTGTCCTGAAAAATATAATTGTTCTAAGGATAATCATGTTTCTTTTTCTCACAGTCCATGAATTTTGTCAGTAACATATTATATTCAAAAGTCACAGTACAAAAAATCTGCTTGCCCAGGTGTATGAAAAACCCAAGATCCTGAATATTAAATTCTAAAGGAGTGATTAAAAAGTCCCACACATAATATCTGTCAACCACCCTATCATTCTTGTTTCTTATTCTTATCATCTGCTGCTTTTTTCTTATCTTGTGTCCCTTAATTTCTTCCCTTTTTTCATCCTTTTCTCCAAGCACAACAGTGTAAAATTATGTATTAATAGATAATTCTTCAGCAGTATCTTTGCATCTTTCATGAAAGATTCATTCAGCCACTTTTGCTCCAAATAATGCTGATTCATCATCGCCTGTAGTGCCTGGCCTCAGAACACCTCGGGAATGACACCCTGTCAGGCATTATTGCCTTCCTATCACAGAGACAACAGCAATTTACACATAGCATTACTAAAAATAAAGGCGGTGCTGTGCACTTAACTATTGTCAGTTGTTGAAATTTGCAGACAAGATAAGTGCAGTCCTGAATTTGTGATGTAATAAGAGATATTCCATGCTGATGTATGTAATATTTGTTTTAATGGGGAAACTTTAAGAAATTAAAGCAGGGGTCTATAATTTTATAGAGACAATGGTAGTATTTATATAATTTTATTGTGTTTGTTGTAGCAGTATTAGCTTTCTATAAAAATGTTCAATGAAGGTGAAGTCTTAGATCTTAATATGCTTTATATAAATAAGTGCACTAACAACATATTTCTATAGTATCTCATCATTAGCAACGAGATAACTGAAAAAATTTGAATAGCACATCCCAAGTATGCAAACCACAGTGTAATACAACAAGTATGAAAACAAGCAAATTTCAGCATCCAGAGAAATTCCTGGAGAGACTGCAAAAGTAACACTGAGATTTTATATCTATTGGCTTGTAACTAAGATATAGCTTAGCTTGGTTATAAATATACAGTTATGTAGACTAGTCTTTTATCCTATACATTGTATGTAAGATATATTTCTCACTCTTGGATCTGTATGTTACTGAACATTAATATATATGTTTATACTCCTATGTCCTTTTAAATACTTTTGATGACTTAAGAGTTGATATTAACAGGTTAAGAACAGATGTGCAAGATTTATAAATTAAGCTAAGGATTTTTTGAATAAAAGGAGGAACAAGGTAATGGGGAAATTTCATTTATTTATTTAAACTTTAACCAATTGAGTGGACTATTTCAAGAATCCTTTTCAGCCATGACCCATGCCAATAGGCATACATAAACTTATATTTAGTTAATTTTGGTACATTTGCTTGTAACAGTTGAAAACAATGTAGGTATATAGCAGGTTGTAACAGTATTTATTTGAAACATCTGAACAAAACAATTTGGAGTAGAGGCCATTACACTTGTAAAACACATAGTGTGGTTTATATCGGTTTATGTGACACATGTGAACATTTTTACATTGGTAAAACTATCAGGTCACTGAACAAACGTATTTACGAACACAATCTTGCTATCAAAAAGAAAGATATGTCCAACGCATTAGCGAGACATTCTGTATTTTGTGTTAATTTCAAAAAGTTTAGCTTTGCAGTTTTGGAAAGGGTCAATGACACATTGTTTTCTGGGAATTTTAAAGCTAAACTGGAATATAAAGAAGCATTATGGCAGATTCTGCTTAATGCAGATGAGCATCCTGGGCTAAATGATGTTATTAACATCAAGTGCTTTTTACAAGCACAGAGGTTATAAAACAGTACAATATTGTACTTTGTACATTGTTTTATACATTTTTTACACATTATTTAATATGGTTTTATTAAGTACTTTTACTTGACTGCATTATTATTAAGTATTATAAATATTATCATTGGTTTTTTATTGTGCATTATATGCATTGGGTGATTTATGTCACATGATGGTATGTGAAAAGTATTTATACTATTCAATGAGAGTGTATTATTATTCTGATGAAGTTCATGGTGGATTAAAAGTGAACGAAACGCGTTAATTCAATTAGGCTCCTGACTTTTTTCAACTTCAGACATTTACTGGCTTTTTCAGTTACTTGATTTCTTCTTGTGTGTTGTTTTACTCAACGTGTTTGTTGGCCAGTTATGGCAGGAGAAGATTCTAGTCAGGAGGGCTTACTCAATTTATCGGTTCATCCTGTCCCCGAGTCGGGAAGCAATTTTCAAGAACTTATTAGTTCTATAGTGAAAGATGCGGTGAGAGAAGCTCTTGCCCGGCAGAAGGAAGGCGGGATTTCTGAAGACAGTAATGGAGTTTGTACATCTAGCCCAGGAAGTAAGACAGCGCATAGCCTTAACCAACGTATTGACGTTGGAGGCAGTTCCAGTCAAGTTTGTAACATCACAACAAGTTTGGTTTCTCGTGGAGATGGTGTATTGAAGAGCAAATAGTTAGACCATCCCGAGTGGAGAGAAGAGGTATACGAGCAAGTTTTTAGCAACATTGTCAACCCCTTTCATGGTTCTCTTTGTTTAGACAACACGACTGGAGTAGGTAAGACATTTAGTCCGGTCGTCACGGACACACTTACTACTTGTAAAAAAGACATTTTCGAGTTGGAGAAAATATGTAAAAAGTGTGTTTCCTTGCAAAATGAGATCTTTTACCTTGAGGAGAGCGTGCGTTTGAAATGTGTGCCGTTGGGACTCAGAATTTTCAAATTTCCAAACTGTGTGGTAGAGGGTGATTGTTTGTACCAACAGTTGGTTGAAATTTTTAATAACACTGGTATAACTTTTATGAGCAAGTTAATTGAGCATTATAAAGTTGAACTGGTAACCTTGAAGGAAAAAGCTGAGCTTTTGGATGCTAATATTAGGGCATCCGAAGGTTTCAACAGTTTAACCACTCTTTACTTTGGCATTAACGTTAAACTGGACAGACTTCGTGCTTCCATTGTTGAAAGAAAGCAGAGAAAATTAAAAAGGGATTTATTGGCGTATCGAAACAACGTAGCCTATCCCTTGAAAAAGAAAAAAAGGCAGCAACACTCGGCCTTTGCCTGTCCTATAAGCTGAAGTAAATATAGAAAGTGAAAATGGTGTTAATAATGTTAATAATGTGAACAAATTGAGGTCCTCTGGTGTTATTAACAATCAGAATATGGTTAACAACAATCAGACTGTAACTGAGTCAACAGACATTGTAAAGCCGAGCACATCTTTTTCACAGGTTGTTTCCTCAAACAATAAATCAGGTCCTTTTTTAACGGACAAAGCAGGGAATACCAAGTCACCGAGATGGTCTGGAAGGGTCCAGACCAGGAACTAGAGGAGGGGCAAGAATCGCAGAAAGAATTAGAGTATGGTATTACAGTGCTCAATCTAACTGGCGAAGACTTTCCCCTAGAAGTTATTTCGGTACTTCAAAAGGGGTTTTCTTTTGTTCCATCCAACAATGTGAATATACCAAGACTTATTGTTGATTTAAAACTGTATCTCCGTAAATTGAATTTACAATATATTTTTGATGGAGTGGCTAAAATGGAACAAGGTGAGGGTATTTTTAAAAAGAAAAGTACATTCAACCCTTTATTAAATTCTACATTGTTGGTTTTCGGAAAACTTTGTGAACAAGAATTTAGAAAATTACATAGGTTTAAAAACTCCTTTGAGCCTAATCTCACTATAGGTGAACGTCAAGCTTTAGATTACGTTGCCCACAAAAGTGACTGGCGTGTAATGAGAGCTGATAAAGGGGGAACAATAGTCATCATGAAGTCTACCGATTATAGTATGGCAATGAATGCTTTATTAAATGATCCTAGTTGTTACAGAATTGTTAGCAAAGAATATATTAGTAAGTGTTTTTGTTTGGTCGATGTCACTCTTTTTGATTTGTTCACTCAGGGAGGCATAGACAATATTACATATGAATTTTTAAACATTGAACATCCTAAATTGGCTACCATTTTTGGCATTCCCAAATTGCATAAGCAATGTGAGCAAATTCCCTTTAGACCTATTGTGTCAGCTATTTTTTCAAAAACAGAGTCTATCTCTATTTGGTTGGACAAGCTTCTAAACCCTTTAGTTCAGAAAACAAAGTCTTACTTGAGAGACTCTTGGCATTTGTTGGAGCTTCTGGGTCAAGTTGTTCCAAAGAGTACAGTATTTAATTTTGCATCTTTGGATGTTGTATCATTATATACTAGTATTGATCAGACTATAGGGGTAGAATTTTTAAGGGAATTTCTTAGCACAAAAACTGATATGCAAAATGATCTTGTTAACACTGTATGTACCTTAATGGACATTGTGCTAGAAAACAACTTTTTCATTTTCGAAAACAATCTTTTTCAACAGATCTCCGGCGTTGCTATGGGGTCCAGAGTTGCACCCAGTTTTGCAAACACAGTCATGACCATATGGGAAATCAAGTTTTTATATTCATACTCTTCGGTTAATCATATTGTATTTTATAAGAGATACATAGATGACTTGTTTTTCCTATGGGGTGGTGATTTAGAGTCTTTTCACAAGTTTGTTGATTATTTAAATACAACTACAGACTTTTTGAAATTCACCATTGGCCATTTTGGTGATGACATAAACTTTTTAGACCTACACCTAAGTTTAAGCAATGACAAAATTAATTTTGAGAGTGACATCTTTAGGAAATCTACATTTGTCAACCAGTATCTACACCACGATAGTTTACATCCTGAATTTATGAAACGTGGTGTAGTCAAGGGACAATTAATTAGATTAAGTAGATTGACGAGTAGGGATGACAAATTCTTCAAAGAAGTTGAAAAATTGAAACACTTTTTTATTGACCGAGGGTACAATAGCACTTGGTTAGAAAACATTCAGAATGAAGTATTTACTTTAAGGACAGGTAAGACACGTCCTATTTTACATCAAGCTATTTCACACCAAGTTGTTTCACATGTAGTTATGTCACATCAAGTTACTACTGCTAGTAGTATTAATGTTGACAATGGATTTGAAGGTGCTAATGAATTTAGGTTGGCCTTTCCTGTACCCATCTGTAGTGAAATGTGTTTCATCAAAAAGATCATAATTAATAATTGGAAAGTTGTTCTAGGCAACAATAATTTAAGTTCCATCATAGGTAAAAAACCTTGTTTTACCTATAAAAAAATCATTAACATCAAAAGTGTAGTTGAAAGTTGTAAGCAACGCAATTTTGTTGAGTCCAATTTTGGTACATTTGCTTGTAACAGTTGTAAACAATGTAGGTATATAGCAGGTTGTAACAGTATTTATTTGAAACATCTGAACAAAACAATTTGGAGTAGAGGCCATTACACTTGTAAAACACATAGTGTGGTTTATATCGGTTTATGTGACACGTGAACATTTTTACATTGGTAAAAACTATCAGGTCACTGAACAAACGTATTTACGAACACAATCTTGCTATCAAAAAGAAAGATATGTCCAACGCATTAGCGAGACATTCTGTATTTTGTGTTAATTTCAAAAAGTTTAGCTTTGCAGTTTTGGAAAGGGTCAATGACACATTGTTTTCTGGGAATTTTAAAGCTAAACTGGAATGTAAAGAAGCATTATGGCGGATTCTGCTTAATGCAGATGAGCCTCCTGGGCTAAATGATGTTATTAACATCAAGTGCTTTTTACAAGCACAGAGGTTATAAAACAGTACAATATTGTACTTTGTACATTGTTTTATACATTTTTTACACATTATTTAATATGGTTTTATTAAGTACTTTTACTTGACTGCATTATTATTAAGTATTATAAATATTATCATTGTTTTTTTATTGTACATTGTTTGCATTGGGTGATTTATGTCACATGATGGTATGTGAAAAGTATTTATACTATTCAATGAGAGTGTATTATTATGCTGATGACGTTCATGGTGGATTAAAAGTGAACGAAACGCGTTAATTCAATTAGGCTCCTGACTTTTTTCAACTTCAGACATTTACTGGCTTTTTCAGTTACTTGATTTCTTCTTGTGTGTTGTTTTACTTATATTTAGTTAAAACATATAAACAGTTTTAATTTCAGTAGATCCTTTGCTTTGAGTAGTGTTGTGTTTTATACGCCTTGATTTCATCGACCTGTTCAGCCCCATCTCTCCAATAAGTATACATAAACTTATATTTTCTTAACATATAATTAACATAATATTTAATTATCTATTAAGTTCACACTACACTTGATTGTTCATCTCAAATCACATTTGTGTATATTGTGCATATTGTGTTCCTGCATACTGTCAATTTTTGCAGCTATGTTAATTTCCAATATCAATTAATGTAATTTTAGCTTGTCAAAAATGCTCTCCCTGGGTTTCCACTAAAAAAGGATCTCTTTGAGTTTAGTTGCATTGTCCCAGTAAAAAAATTGAAAACCTTAAATAAACAAATACAAATAGATGAATAAATAAATAAGTATTAGCAGTGTTAGATTGTATTTTGAGAATTTTGAGTAACTGATACAAACAGCATATAGGAAGTTTTATAAATAGTTCATAGTATATCATGCAGTCGATTACATTCATCGACAAACTTTGACAAACATGGTTAGATGACTACTGCTGAAAAAATATTTTTGATACTAGTCTTAAGTTGAGATGTAAATATTATGTCTCTTATTGAGTTAGATGACACTGAAAATGTATGTAGGGAATCCCTAGACAGAATGCAGTCCTGAATTCTGGGATCTACTCCCAAACTTTAGATTATACAGTAAGATAAAGGGCACTCCTAAATGACAAAGGGATAAACTAAGACAGGAATCAATTTCAGATTTTGTTGGTTGGCAAAGAGACCACAGGGAGAGAATAAAGAGCAAAAGTATGTGAATACATAATGATCTGATCAGCAGCAGGTTTCCCTACATTCATTAGTGGCTCTATTGGAAGAAAGGAAAATTAAGTTTACCTCACTGGATTCTCTAGGAATGAAGAAGGAGTCTAATAATATTTTAGGGGTGCTCTTAGAGGAAGAAGTTCATTTAAGGAAACATCTTTATTATCTCAAGGTCTTCAAAACCAGCTGAAGGATCCAGGTTGTGCTGGGATTTATTTAATGGAACAAATTATGGTAAATCAGTAAATGAATAAAAACTTAAGAGTTGATATTAGCAAGTTAAGAACAGATGTGAAGGATTTGTGTATTAGTCTAAGGAGTGTTAGAATAAAAAGAGGAGCAAAGCGATGGGGAAAACATTTATTTATTTACATTTTGTCAACTCGTTGAGTAGACTGGTCCAAGGATCCATTTCAGGAGTGTGCCATGCCAACAGGTTTATATAAACTTACATTTACTTAACAAGAATAAATAGTTTTAATTTCAGTATATCCTATGGTTCATGCAGTTTTGTGTTTTATAATATCTTGGCATCATTGAAGTGCTCAGCTCCATCTCTTATAGATGACTGCCAATCAAACTGAAGAGGATTAGACTGGGGAGAGGGTTCCCTAACTGGGTGAAAGCATGGCTTGCAGGATTGTTTAGAAGAAGTTGCCCCTCTCTTTATTTAGTTATAGTGGAAGGACTGTCAGGTCCCAGGATCCGATGTAGCACACATGCATTCAAGTCTCTCAACAACAGGTCATAGTCTGTGTTGGTATGAACGACTTGAGCCATACATCTCTGGACTATATGAAGAAAGACATGACTGAACTCTCTGTGTTTCTCAGGCAGGTATGTCCCTAGCCTTAAGCAGCATTTTACCTTTACCTAAGATGATGCCGCAATACAAACAGAAAATGATTGACTTCAATAATTGGCTTAGTTTCTGGTGTCATTCTAAGGGGATCCAGTATCTGTCAGCCTGGGATGACATGATCGACAGACCTCGATGATTTGCCAGAGATGGTCTTCATCTATCACCCCTGGAATTTTGGCTACTGGCTAAGGCTGTTGCCACCTCCATAGTGCCTTTTTAGGCAGTGTCTCAAGGAAAAAATTCCTGACATAAAAACTCCATCTAAAAACAACCTCAAGGTTATGCTGCTAAATGCTAAGAGTCTTAATATGAAACTGCACTCACTGGAAGCAGTCCTCACATTGGAAGACACAGACATTTGTGCAGTCATGGAGACCTTGTTCAAGGCTTAGGAGAGCACCCCAGCCATACTGGGTTACACATCCTTTCACACGTTCAGACCACAAACTGAAGGTGTGAAAACAAAAGGAGGCGATGTATCAATATTCATTAAAGATAAATACACCTCCAGACTGGTTAAACAGTATGATTCCCTGGAGATACTTCAGGTGCAATTAACTACACTAAGTAACTGGCTATCAAGCAAGGATCCAAGACCATAAAGACTCCAAACAGCTTTTATTAAAATCGAATAAGTGCTCTCTTCCAGCTTAACTGGCCTTCTTCAGATTCAAAATGAACTTCAAATTAATTATATTCTTAAATAGTCTTAATTACAGGAAATTGATCCAAAAAACAGGAAGTAGTGCAAAATTCACTAAAAATACATAATTATTATTATATTAAAAATGTTACTAAAATTCATATTGTGCTAATATATTGAAATGTTTTGAACCTAACACATAAAAAAATTAAAAAGACTTTCAAAAATCTATTGCTTCCTGGACTTAAAACTATAAAGCCTTAGACTTTAAAACTGCTTTAAAAGAAATATATTCATTTATACCAGGGATGCTTGCTGCATTTAGCTTCAATTGCCATTTAATTTCTTTTTCTTCAAGCCGAAGTTTCAAATCACCACCCCTGGGATTATAAACTACTTTGTCCAATATTGCAAAGAAAAAAGTGTGGTTAGAATTGTTTGCTGATATGTGTCTGTATAAGGTATTGTTTACATTTTCATTTTTTTATATTATATATGTGTTTGTAAATTCTATTTTTCAAAAGCCTATCAGTTATCCCAACGTAAAACGCTGGGCAGGCCGAACACATAGCCAAATACACCACACCTTTAGTCTTGCAATTCCCAACCTGAAATTCAATCCTGCTGTTACACTCATTTTTCAGATAAACATCTTTTCCTTCATATATATACATATACTGATTGCAAGCTCCACATTTTTGGTACCTTTTTCCATTCTACTACTCATATTCTTATAATTGTCTTCCAATTGACATTTAATATTCCTCCCATTCTTATAAACAAAACTCGGTTGATGCCCTAAAAAATTGTACACTTCCGTATCTCCTCTTAAGATGTTCTAGTTAACACAAATAATATCTTTTATCATAGATGTACATGGGCTGTATTTTAAAACCATGGCCCTGGGATAATTAGAATTTTTGTTTTTATTGTCATAATGACTTTTATGAATAAATTCTTCACCCAACAAGGGTTTATACAACACCCCTCATTGGGTAATACATAATCCACAGTTTCATCTATCAAAGCGGCAGGGTAGCCTCTTTCTAAAAACATGTTAGCTATCAACTTGAGTTCTTTAACCACATCTTCTCTAAGGGATGTCATCCTAGCAGCACGTATACACTGTCCTATCAAAATACTTTTTTTCTGAGAGAAAGGATGGCAGCTATTAAATTCGAAGTATGAGTTATTAAATGTAGGCTTACAATATATATTAGTTCGGAAACCTGTAGATGTATGTGAAATATAAGTATCCAAAAAAGGCAATCGAAATTCATCAAAAGTGTATGTAAACTTGAAATGTGAACAGATGTCATTTAAGTAATCCACAAATTGATGTATAACATCTTTATCTCCTTTCTATAAAATAAACACATCATCCAGGAAACGTACATATAAAGTGAAATACTTTTTAAAAACATTCTCAAAGATGTATTTGTTCTCCCACTCAGTAAGCACCAGGTTCGTAAATATGTGGGCATATGAGGCCCCCATTTCCACCCCCTTAATTTGTCTAAAATATTCCCCCTCAAAATAAATAAAAATTTTTTTTTAAGATGGCCGCCAGAGAGTAAGCACACATTTCTGCCTGCTCTCAAAATTATTAGTTAATCTAACCAAATCATCTGTGACTACTTCATCGAACAATAATCATAAACATCAAAGCTCATCAGGGGATTACTAATCTTGCTTTCCTGATCTTCAGTTTTTTGGAAAAAAGAAAAAAAAGAAAGAAAAAAAAGGAAGAAACTTACTTGGATGAAGGAACTCCTCTACACAGTGGCACAGTGGTGATTCAGGTTACATGTGCTCCGGCCTACCAATCTTTGTACTACCTAATCAAATAAATAAAGGAATTTTACTCTACTCAAAATGGAACAAATGGAACAGCAAACTACTAAATCTAGATTCTCACAAATTAATTCTCCAGAAAAGGATCTTTCTTCAAAAAGACAAAAAACAAGTAAATTTCAATCTGAAGCAACTAAACAGACTCAAAAAGTTAAAAATGATCAGTCATTCACATTAGAAGACCTCAAAGAAGCTCTGGTCCCTCTTCAGTCAGAAATACAAACTTTCTCAACAAAGTTAACAGACTTTGGAAGCAAGCTGGAATATATGACGGCAAGAATTGAGCAAAATGAAAGTAAAATACTAGATAATGAACTGAAAATACAAAAACTACATAAAGAGGCCTCAGAAAGAGATAACATCATCACAGAAATGAAACAGAAAAGTATTGACCTAGAAGCGAGAGCCAGAAGAAACAATATCTTAATTAGAGGAATACTGGAGAAGTATGATCAAACACAGTTATGAGGAATTGCAAATGAAATCATAGACAAAATAATAGAAAACAAAGACATAACTGAAAAGATAGAAATAGAGAGAATTCACAGGGCTCTTAGAAAATCCCAAATTTCTGATATTCGAGGTAAGTTTACACTAGAATCCTAAATGCAGAGCATGCACAAGCTATTATAATGAATGCCAAAAAAAAGAAAAGCATCATATGGAGCGGTCATAAAATAACTGTAGCACAAGACCTTCCTTTACCAATAAAACAATCAAGACAAGTCTTATCGCCTTTTTGCAGCTACCTAATAAACAAAAATATCAAATTCCAAATGAAGTATCCAGCAACTCTCTGTTTTCAACATAACAGCGCGAATTATGCAATAAAATCTCTACATGAGGCCAAAACTACATTTGCTGCTGCTTTCAAAGAACTGCCTACAAATATAGCTTAATAACAACCTGTCAGTTGAACCGGGTCCAGTGATGTTTACTCGATGCTTTTTGCTGCTGCACTAAGGTACTCTTTAATTCAAAGAACTGTGTTTAAGCTCTAAATTCTTTTTAGCATCCTGGAATTCCACACTTGGGCCTAGATCACAGATTCAAGCCTTAGTACTTGCACCCTGACCTTGCAAATAAATCTGGGTCAAAGAGAAGGAAGGAGGTGAAGGGGGAAGAGAAAAAGGAAAGGAAAAGAAAAAGAGGAAGTAATGTAAGGAACATGGAAAAAGAATGTACATAATCACGGCACACTTCCCTCGAAAGTTGTAGCAAACCAGATAGTGACTCTTCCTTATATGTGACACGTCAGACAAATTGGTTTAAATAATGACTTTGCAAGTAATATTAGATATTGTTCATCTCTCTCACAATAAAATGCTTTATATGACTCAAACAGATACAGGTAAGTCCACCTGGAAGACTATACACTGCAAAGATCTTAATCGACACTAAACTCTCCAAATTGGACATTAGTTCAAGACAAGCAATAAGCACATTACTGTTAAATGGCCTGGTTAGCGATTAGGTATAAGCGCTGGAAGTTAGAACGAACAAATACACACAAGAACTTACGCTGACCGTTTTGCTGCTCCCTTCACATTATACCAAGTTGTGTGCTTAAACAACGAGAGGATTACAAATAATCACAAGTAATGCACACATATAAAAGGTCCTTCAACCTCGAGGGGAATTTTCTCTCTCTCATGTGGGAAGAATAGTATTAATTCAAATCTCTGTTACTAATCGTTATTTGCAGCAATTAAAACAAAATACAAAAAGACCCATAGAGAGCCATTCATCAGGCTTATTATCGCTGCTGTGATGGTCTGAGCTTTAGAGCCTGTATATATACTACAGGTACTAGCGGAATGCTATGCATCAATCTTATTTAAATCAAGGCTAGCGTAATAGACACACTCTTTGCAGAAAATTAGATAATCAAATAACCGGTCTCCATGGTGCGTGCTTTTTTACGATCCTAAGTATCACAATATTTAACAAGCGGTGCATACCTGTCATTTTGGAAAGCAGGTGACTTCTTACTCTGGCACTTGAATGGATCTTAGGAGATCTGGTCGGGAGATGAATGGGATGCTGTGGTTAACATCCAATTTTTTTTTTTCTCTCCTGCTGGAAATTGCAGATACTGTCGAGCGTGGTTGTGCCCCTCTACCAAGCTTGATAAGGAGCAATTACAAGCTTGCAGTCAGGGAGGCAGGGTTGGCAATAACTGTCAAGCTAACTATTCTTTATTACGTGCAGCACGGGAAGTGCAAAGGCGAGAGTCAAGCAAGCCCATGTCATATATATAGGGGAAGTCGCACAAGCACTGGCTAGAACAGTTATGTAAAATGAAAAATAGAGATCAATTAACTGTTAAAGCAGTTTATATCCTCATCTCAGCTAACCCTACATAAGATTATTACATCAGTCTTCGCAAATGAAGTTTTAGAGTATGAAGAAACAAGGAACTGTTTCATGTTGCAACATATGCTGTATGCAGGATTTTTACCCAAATATAACTGTGTTTTAGGGCAATAGAGTTGTATTGTTGAGTCAGTTTACCCAAATATAACTGTGTTTTAGGGCAATAGAGTTGTATTGTTGAGTCAGTAGCCATATGCAACAATATATATATATATATATATATATATATATATATATATATATATATATATATATTTTTTTTTTTACAACAAATCCTTTGTCAGATAAACAAATGTGTTCACTTACAGTGATCACATTCAAAAGAAGGAAGGGAAGAGGGAAAAGGGAAAAAGAAAAAAAAGAAAAGATGTGTAACAGCATTAAGTAGTACAAGTAGTTGGGTTGGAAGGGTTTATAATTTAAGCAATGACATTTGCTGTCAGCAATTTAAAGGGACCAAACTGAACAGTTGGATTAGATAGGGACCTCTCAGTGTAGAAACTCATTGTAGCTTCTTTATTGCAGAGGTCAGATTTCAGTTCTATCAGCAATGAATGTTTGTGCTAAAGAAAAAATGTGCTAACATGCTGGTAAGGAAATCATTTGTTTTAACAGGAGTTGCCCAACTTGTATTGGTGAATGTACATAAATTACTTAGGGAGCACTAAATATAGTGTATGATATTGTGGTCTGTATAAACGTTAATAAGCATGTTTTTTTGCAATTATAAATAGAAGTGACATTTGGTGCTCAGAGAGTATGAAGTTTTGAATTAATTATTTAAAAGAAATGGAAAAGAAAAGTAGAGGGATAGTGTGTACTGTTACTTTCATAAGTGAACCCCGGATCATCTATAGGCTCCAATAAGATTTAAAACATGATGGACTAGAGAAGTTAGATCCTATACAAAAATAACCCTATCCTGTATAATTACTAAAATGAGTAAGGGCCTAAGTATTACACTTTGAAATGCAACAATCTTCTCTTTTATGAAAGTCAACATGTCTAATTCATAATGCATGGTTACAAAATGATAGAATGCAGGCACGGAAGATGGAACGTGCTGAAAGTCTGTTGGATCTTAGAATAGAAATAGGTTTTTGTAATATAGTTTGGCTTGTAAATATGTTTTTTTACCTCTTACAGGAAAAATGAGTTATGTGGTTAGGTACGGGAGGGTTCTGCAAGGGGTTAGTTGTCACTCGTCTATTACATTATCAACTTTTATCTCAGTATACTACTCACACTTCATACCTGACCATGTATATCACTCATATAGAATATATAAGACGCAGCCTATATCTTTACATTCATAAACATACGTTCGCAAACCCGACAAGTAGCAAAATGACACTATGGAAAAATGATACGTCTGGAATCATGGAATGTTAAAGGTCTCCAGAATATTAAGAAAAGAAAGTTAATCCTACATTTAATACTTAAATCGGATGCTGAGATAATGCTTATACAGGAAACACACATGTCTAGACCCCAATGGACAAAAGAAACAAATCAGAAATGGATTAAATCAAGTATAGCTGCTGGTAACGATACTGCATCTAAGGGTGTAGCAATAATAGTTAAAAACTCCTTCAAAGGCACTATTAGAGCAAGTGAATATGACCCAAACAGTAGGTGGTGTTATTTAGATTGCTCCCTCCCTTCCCTTAATAGAAATATCTTAATTCTTAATGTTTATGCTCCTTGCATGCACCAAACGGAGTTCCTTTACAATATATAGTCAATTCTAGAAACATTTCCAAATAACCTATACTTAATTGGAGGGGATTGGAATATGACTATCAGACCTGGCATAGATAGAACGAATAAGGATAACAAGCAATCTGTCGCCCTAACAAACCTTATAAATGACCTAATGGAAGATTTTAGTTTATTAGACCCCTTTGAACTCTTCAGACATGATTCTAGAACCAACAAATATACCTTCTTTTCATCCCCACACAATTCATGGTCCAGAATAGATTTCTTTTTAATCTCAACATACTTTAGAAAGTATGAAATAAAATGTCAAGCAGATCCCAGAACTATATCTGATCACACAAAAATTAAATTAATAAAGGAGATCAAATTAAATACTGACAAGCAACACAGCATAACCTGGTCCTTAAACCACAACATATTGAAAAATCAAGAGATATGTCAAGCAATAAGAGAAACACTTATACAAACTAACAATAATCTAGAAACAACAAATATGCCATTGGATTTACAATGGGCAGCAACTAAGGCAACACTTAGAGGTATTCTGATACAAAAAGCCTCAATACTCAAAAAACAAGATAAATCCCAGGTTGAAAGTCTAGAACATAATCTAAAAAAACTCGAATTACAACTGCAACTTACTCAGGATCCGGCAATAGAGAAGCAGATCACTTCTATTCAAAAACAAATACAAGAAATACAAATGAACCAGCTCTCTCTCATTGAAAATAAACTTTTACACAAATACTCAGAGTGGGCACAAACCCCATCTAAAATCCTAGCCAGAATAATCAACATGATACCACCTTCTTCAACAATAAAACAGATTATACATGATGGAAAAACTTACAACTCAGATGAGGAAATCATAAAAGTTTTTGAAGAAATCTATAAGGAGATTTATGGCCCTCACCTCATGGAAGATGAATCAGGAATTAAAAACTACTTAGATGATCTGCATTTTCCCACATATAACGGACACGCAGATAGAGCTTCTTAAATCATCAATAACTGCTGAAGAAGTTTTCTTAGCCATCAACAAATTGAAATCAGGGAAATTCCCAGGCCCGGATGGCTATATCGAAGAATTTTATAAATTATTCGGGAAACAACTAGTCCCAATCTTACTCAAAGTTTACAATCATATAATAAAATCTGGAATCACAGATCTTTATATTAATAATTCTAAAACGATATTTATACCTAAAACAAATACCTCTGGTAATAACCCCAACGACTTCCGTCCAATCACACTAATTAATCTAGACATAAAAATACTAGCAACAATATTGGCTAATAGACTGCATAAAGTAATTCCTGCCATCATCTCTGCAGAACAATTAGGATTTATGAAAGGTAGACAAGTGTGGGATAACACATTATCAGTAGAAGCTATAATAAATATAACAATTAAAGACGCCTCACCGAAGTATGCTCTCTCTGTGGACGCCCAAAAAGCTTTTGACAGAGTTAACCTCAATTTCTTGTTCAAAGTATTAGAACGCTTTTTACTACCTGAGGAATTTATTGCTATGATCAAAGTATTATATAATAAGGCCACAACCACACTACATATAAACAAAAAGAATTCACGCCCTATATGTATATTAAATGGAACCAGACAAGGTTGCCCACTTTCTCCATATCTCTTCAATCTCTACCTAGAAGCTCTCCTTCTAAAATTAAGTCAAAAAACCTTTAATCACTCTGTTTATATTTCAAGGGTATCAACCAAATTTACAGCTTACGCTGATGACCTCAACATCTATTTTCAATATCCTTCAACTGATTTGATAAAAATGTTAAACTCTATCGACAAGTTCTCAGAAATATCCAACTATGCTATGAACAAAAATAAATCAAAATTTTTTCCGTGAAATCCCCTAAGCCACAAGGAGATTTTCTTTCCAGAATCTAAAGTTAAAATAGAATACTTACTTAAATATCTAGGTATCACATTTACGCACCCACAAAAGGAAGTCCAAAAAGAAAATCTGTATGTGGTCTGGACGAAAATCACAAAAGACCTGACCAGATGGGAAAAACTAAACCTCTCTCTTCTCTCTAAGGCATCAATCATACAAATGAATATACTCCCAAAAATCCTGTTTCAATTTCAAGCCATTAGTCAATCCGTGACTAATAAATTCTTTACCAAAATGGAAACGACATTAAGTAAATTCATGTGGCATCCGAAGAATGTGAGAATTAGTTACAAAAAACTTGAACTGCCTAAAGGAAAAGGTGGCTTAAATCTCCCTGATTTTCAGACATATTATCATATTATTAATGCTAATCATATAATTTGCCTAATACACTTTGAACCACAGGATACATCATGGTTCCCTCTTTGGATAAAAATTTATTACCAATGCTTGACAACTTTCAATGAAAAACCCAAAAGCCATTCCTTTTCTTAGTAGTAAAAGTTTAAGAAACCTCAATATTCATCCGATAATAATCAACAAAGTTATAAGTTTTCAATCTTTTTTCTACACTAAACATAAGAAACTCCATAACTGTGGCGCAACCAATTCATATGAATTCTGAATTCAAATTAAATAATAATATGATAAATCTAGAAAATTATCCAATTATTAAAAAATGTAAAATATGGGACTTTTATCAAATAAAAGATAAACCCTTACATCTCGAGGCAAACAAAAAATATCGCCTGATAATCAAACAAATAAGGTATCTAGTTAACTTAAAAACCTCAGAAATCAACATAAATCAACAAGAATTTCAGCTTTATCAACAAACCATCTCCTGTTTACTACAAAAAACTAAAATGCTTTCAAACACTTATAACCTAATCAGACGTTACAAGTATCAGAATGAAATAGTATACTCCAATTATTGGATGTCCAAAAATGTAAATATAACAGATGAGCAAAAAATAGCAGCAATAGATATAACCACAAAACTCACACCCTATAAAAAACTAATTTATACACAAATTATGATTAATAATAACGCCTACCATACACCTTCTTTTCTAAATAAAATTAATTCCAATTTCTCTCCTTTCTGTCCTTTCTGTCCCAACATAATTGCGGACACACTTCATATTTTCTGGTCTTGCAAAACTGTCCATAAACTCTGGAGTTCTCTGAGAGTAAAATTGGAGAAATCAGGCTATATGAAATCCACCCTCTCATGGGAAATGGCAATTCTAAACATATTCCCTGATACTTATACATTAGAATCTAAACATATCATAGTAACGATAAGTACACTGATTAAATTCTATATTGCTCTTAACTGGCTTAACAGAGGAAAAATTTCATGGACAGAATTTAGAAATATTGCTGTCAAATATGTATTGGCCAACAAACTAAAAACTGTAAGTAAAAAAAAAAACTGTCCTAGTTTAGGAAGTATTGGGGAATCCTTATTGAAATTTTATCCTAACCCTAAAGATAATCTAATACATATTGCTACACTCTACTTTACCTTTAAATTAACTCATAGATAACTCTCCCTCAAGAATATACCCAGTGACAGTATACAACATAATTATTAAAGATAAGATTTGATCTATGAGATAAGTAAAGGAGCATAAACATGGCGTTAGTTTTAGCTAAATAAACAAACGCAGTATAGTTTAATGAGTGACAACCCAGTGTAAATATGTGTAAATATTGTAAATAGTTTCTCTGATAGACATAGTACAGTACTAAAATTTCTTTCTCACTTTTCTGTCTTGCATTAAGATAATTTTTACTCCACTGTTATTAACACATGATGTTTACAAGAATTTGGTTCTGAATTGATATCACTTAGTAGCAATGTTGTGTTATGACAATAGTTTTGTGTAAATTAGACCTTAGTCAAATTAGGTGTTACCCTGTATTCCGCAGGTACTATGTTATCTGTTTGTTTATAATAAGTAGAAATTTAAGCTGTACGTATGAAAAAGAAATAAAAATTTTAATTTGAAAAATAAATTATTTTCTAAAACTATACTCATCAGTTCTAATAATAAAATAATCTTGTCATTGTCCAGGTTAGAATACCTGAACATAGAAGCATGAAATAACTCTAAACCTTCTTCCTTAGGAATAGAGTTAAATAGGTCTACCATATTTATACTCAAAAAAATTAAATCCCTATCCCATAAGTCATGCTTCAACCTACTTAAAAAAATCCCACGAATCTACGAGTAAGTGGGGAATATTTTTATACACATGCTTTAACCAATTGTCAATCAAAGCCCCTATAGGGTAGGATTTTGATTTGCTTCCTGACACAATAGTCCTAAATGGTGGGTGCAAATGGTCCTTGTGTACCTTAGGAATACCGAACACAGTGGCCAAAAATGGCGACTCAACTCTAACAAAATCGTATACTTCTTTTGAGTATCTCTGATCAAGTAAATATTCCTCTAGCCAAGAATCAATACGTCTGTAAGCTATATTAATTTAGTTGAGGCTAACAGCCTCATACATCAGAATTGTTTAGTATTTCACACATCTTTTCTATATAATTTATCTGGTCATATAATACAATTCCCCCTCATTTATCAGGCTTCATAACCCTCATATTTTTATCCATACGGAGCTTGGAAAATATTTACCACTCAGCCTTACTTAGATTATATTCCTTCCTTTTTTCCGTAAGCATACTACCATAAGTTTATAAACATCTTTGGTAATTAATTTTTCAAGGGTAGCTAACACCAGTTGTAGAGGGGGGGGGGTTAAATGTACTCTTTTTCTTTAACTGTGTGTCATCTTGATTCAAGTGTTTGTCCTTAAAATAAAGAGCCAGGTTAAGTTTCCTAATAAATAACTTGACCTCCAATAAGGTATCAATAAGGTGAAAATCAGCAGTGGGAACAAATTTTATTCCTTTAAAAAATAAGGAAAAATGTTCCTTAGTTATCATGTAATCTGTGTAGTTAAAGATTTTAAAGTTGTTGTAGACATGAGTAACTTCATCCATTCTTACTATCTCATTTGCTGGGCTTGGTGGGGTGGCACATAAAATTTCCTGTTGTGCCAATTTGCCTGCCCATCTGTCCTGAGTCCCACTTGTTTCCCCTGTTTCTCCATGAGTTCTTTTTCTGGCCTTTCCAAAATGTTTTTGAATATTGTCTACCATCTCTCTGATAACCATTGGCATCCCCCCTGTGTTCCTGATTAATACCACTGGTTTTATTATAAGTTGTCTGAGATATATAATTAAATTGTGTTTGTTTTACCTTTTTCCAAACATAGGCACTATTCTGAGACTGATAGAGAGGGTATCTCATAGTACCCATGGAATTGTCATTGTTATTGTTAGTATTGTTACCTATCACGTGTATGATTTCTGAGTTTCCAGGAATATGTTTATAAAATGACTATAAGTTATCTTAAACAGAAAGAAAAACAAACTTGTTCTCTTCTAGCATAGATGCTAACATAATAGTCACTACACGTTGAAAGCTTATTGCAACTGAAAACATGTACAGCAATGTATTGCTCATCACTATATGCCCATTAACAGTTGAGCAGTTCCCAAAGGAAGAAACACTAAAACATAAACTCATTCTCTACCATAGTTGCTGATATAATCATGATTATGCAATGAAAGCTTATTATAATTCAGAAACATGAACGGTGATTGCTTGCTTACAACTATGTGCTTGTTGCAAATTGAGTATTTCTTACAAGAAGAAACCCAGCTGCAAAACAAAGTCAAACTAACTGAAATCCTTGTGACTGTAGCAGTAAAAATAATTAAATGGCAACTTCCAACTTAAAGTGAATATACCGCTCCTCTTCAAATTATGTGTAGAATACATTTTACATCTGAGATGTTATCAGCTTCCATTAAACACTGCAGTTAACAGTCCACACTTCAGGATACTCTGTTAAGCAGCTCAGATCCTTTCATATTTATCATCCGAATCAAAAATTAAAGGAAATTAGGTGGTGGTGCTGCGGTAGCGTTGTCACCTCACAGTAAGACGCTGTCCGGTTCGATTCTCAGCTAGAGCGTCTTCTGCGTGGAGACATGTGTGAGTGGGCGTACCTTCGTTGAAGGTTGTGCTTCAGGCCTGTCAGGCCGGTACATAAAAATCAACTGCCGGTCATTAGCGGACTGGAGTTCCGCTGTGGCGACCCCTAACCTGGAAAAGCCGAAAGACACAAACAAACATTACTGCTGATGTAGCTGATTCTGAATGCAAGTTCAAAATCACAGTGGTGGATTTCAAAAACAATTGAATGAGGAGGTCTCAAGTAAATGAATCCCTGTATGTGTCTTATTGACAGGAATATTATTTTAAAGGTCAGTAATGACATTGCAGTGCCACTAAGAGCCATATTGTTTGTGTCATACAATCGGAAATTCTTTTGTTTTTTATGACTGGTATTAACTTGCTAAGAGGTTTCCCTGCCCCATCAGCAGCAGTGTAAGAGCCTCCAAAGAAAATGTCTTAGTTTGATACTTACTTTGGTTTAATAGATCCAGTGTTAGCCAGATCTATTAAACCAAAGTCAGAATAGATCCAGTATTAGCCGAGTTATTGAATATAATTACTGAACTGCACTGAAAGAGGTGCACTGTGCAGACATCCTGAAAGAGGTGCACTGTGTAAACATCCTGATGTTCAGAAGTATACATGTGCATGTATTCTAATTGGGCTAGCAGAGCATCCACTTAGGAAAAGCATACAGAACCAATATGAAGTCCATTTATATAATGTTATTATTTAAAAAGGGTAAGAAATTTCTTTTTACATAATGCTATTCTATAATAGCAAGATATCATGTTTGGGTGCAGGTGTTGTAGGGTTAAACATGTCTGGCTGTGTTGGTCATTCAGGATTCTGTCTTGTGAACAAACCACAGCAGTCCTGGATGATCACTGTATTATCTGCACCCAGACAAGATACTTTGCTTAAGTATTGTAACCAGTTATATGTAGTATAGAAGTAACATCTTTAGACTCAATCTTTGTGATGGTACACACAGCAGTGTCCTCTGAAGCAACAGTTTAGCTATTTATATTCCTTGTTATTTTATTTTAATTTGTCAGCTTCGTAGTAATATTCAGAAAGACTGAATAGTGGGATCAGTTTTTTATCCAGAAAATGTCACAGCATTTTGGGAATGGCAAAGCCCCCCTGCCCCAAAAAAAAAAAAAAAAAGAAAAGAACTTATGACACTAAACTCTGTCACTCAGATACTAAACTGTATGTATTTTTTTAAGAAAGCTGCTGCTTTTTTTTTTTTTTTTTGCAGTATTTGGGTATCATACTGGACAAGGAAAGTTTTCACTAAGTATGTAAGTTCAGCTTGTCTCAGCAAGGATATTACATTATCCAACCTTTACGTGGTTGATTTTAAAAAAGGTACAACATTTTTTTATATTATATAACTTCAACATGGGTGAGGGCAAAAGAATATATATATATATATATATATATATATATATATATATATATATATATATATATATATTTTTTTTTTTTCTTTTTTCTTTGTAATCATGCAGCTTTGCAGTTCTTTTTGTCACATTTGTTTTACACCCCACACCACTGAGCTTCCACGCACCAACACATTGCTTTGCGTGTTTGTGACTGATTCAGGTTCCTCAGCTTTGTTTAGGTGATCATTACAAGTAAGTAATAATGCAAGAGGCAGAGTGCTGCATCTTTTCACTGACCTTATTCCTTAATGTGTCATTATTCCTAGAATGTATATCAAATGTTCACCCAATATGAATGGAATAAGATAAGATAATGACCCCTCCACTCCAAACTAGCATACCACTCCATAAGCAAACTCAGTTTGCTTAGAATTTACTGCTAATATGATGGTGCAGTGGTGCAGCAAATAGCATTGTTACCTCACAGCAAGAGGTTCTCCACTTTGATTCTCAGCTGGGGTGCCTTCTGTGCGGAGTCTGCATGTCCTCCCTGTGTTCGTGTGGGTTTCCTCCAGGTGCTCCGGTTTTCTGCCACGTCACAAAGACATGCATCTGGAGCTTTTCTCCTCAGGCCTCCGCTGAAAAATTGGCTCATTCCAAGTCGGACTTTCAAAGTAAACAAATGTTAAATAAATAAATAATATTTGAAGACAATGGCTATTGCAGTAAAGATGTGAAATGCCTCTAGCTAGTCTGCTAACAAATCTCATAAGGTTCTAATGGTTTCTAGAGATTGTTTGTCTAGTAATCGTTTTGAAAAATGCTGAATGATATTGTTGTTCTTTCATTTTTAAGTATTTTAAAGAGTCAGAATGAAAAAAGAATTTGAGGTAAATGATAAATATGCCTGGCTCTTCAGGACTATACCTGTCAGCTGTCACAAATTATGATGATCCTTGCCCATGTTAGTTCATAAAAACCCTCTACACTGCCTAAAGAAATTTTAATGCATAAAGTTCTAAGAATACATTGTGTCATGGTGTTTTGCATGGCCAGTCTCAATTTGATATATAATTTGTTTTTGAAAGGTCAATAGAGATCAAATTTATTTCTTCAAAAAAAAAAATTGACTGGAATGTAAAAAGTTACAGACCAGGATGTAAAAATTTTAGATCAAAGGAGACTGGGCAATATGGCAAGCATTTATCCAAGCTACAGTATGTGATGTCTGTACTGCGTATCAGTATGCTACAGTGACAGCATCTTCCCAAGAGCACAGTTCATTTAGTCGTCCAACATTGTTATGGATTGACTTCATCCTGGGGTTACTCATTCTACTATTGAAACAATTGCCTCTACTCCTAGATACTGCAGTTCCATTCTTTAATGACAGTGACACCTAGTTATGGTCTTCTGAGTTCCTGTTCCAGTTTGTTTCTTGCTCATAAATGACTGTGATTCTTCCTTATGGCCTTTTGTGTTCTCTTCCTAGTTTGTCTCTTGCACACACACACATTTAACTTTCTCAAAATGCAGGTGAGACAGTATGCCTCCTAGTTTGAACTTATGCAACATGCATTTTTCAGCCAGTTGATCAGTTCATGCATAACTCTGGAGGGTTACTGTGGGGGAGGGGGTTCCACTTACTCCAAAGGTACATTGAACCCCCCAGCGTTAGTTGTATTTACAGCAGAAGTGGAGGGGGTTTAGACTCCCTTTTTGGTGGTTGCGGGGGCTTTTCCTACCCACAAAAAACTGTTTTGTGTTTATGATCATATTTGTCATTCTGACCAGAATGGCATACAGCATTTGGTCAAACCAGTCTTACTAAATTACCTTGGACTCAGATGGAAAATAACCCTTACTGAATAAAAACTGTACTTTAAAATTTAAAAGTGATTTTACGTTTTGTAAGTGCTGTGTTTTTGTTTTGCATGTGTTGCAGTGGCAGCCTCATT
The DNA here is from genome assembly GCF_019279795.1 of Protopterus annectens. NCBI lineage: Eukaryota > Metazoa > Chordata > Ceratodontiformes > Protopteridae > Protopterus > Protopterus annectens. The sequence goes on along the minus strand of NC_056747.1, from coordinate 457,567,901 downwards.
TACCATAGTGACAACTATTATGTGTGTTTTGTTTGGTGGTATTAGGTGGTATTATTTATTTCCTGAGTGAAACTATCAAAGCTTCTGTGAGGATCATTACAGAGCTTATTTCTAATTAAATCCATCCATCCACAACCCTTTTTCCCATTTTTGCACATGGAGTCAGGGTGCCAATCATTCATATTCCTAGCTAATTTTCAGAACAAATCCATACCATTCACTAGCTTCCTCCCTTTCATTCCAAACAAAAACACTTTACCCATACTTGTACTGCCACTCAAAACATTAACAAAAACAATGGTGCACCAGTGTGAACCAACAGTGGTAACAGTAGGTGTGACCACAAACTGAAAGCAATGCATTCACCTCACAAAAGAAATGTATTATATCTCAGCAGAACCCATAGTATTCATGATTTCCCACATTTATTTTATTTTATTTATTTATTGATTGATTGTTTTGTTGACTGGAAAAGTACATCTGTGTGTAAAAAACTCTCTTCAGAAATGGCTCAGGGAGTAAAGCTCCCACAAGATACAGTGAGAAAGTTAACATACATACATTCATACATACATAGTGAGATGAATCATTTCAGCATACAGTGATAAAAAAATTACTGAATATACAAGAGTGACAAGTGATAAGATACAAATGAATAGTCATTATACAAACATAATTATAATCATAATAAAAGCAATACAGTGATATGAAAAATCATTCAAAGGTAGATCAGAGAGTGTGTTTAACAAAGTTAAGACCCATAGTATTTTATAATAGGACAGTGGTAAGGTGAGCTTTCATAACAATGCAAAGTTGAGGCAAGTGTGGTAGTGTGGTACAGTATATGTGGCCAAGCAGACATAATAGTACAGGATAAGGTATAAGATTACTTGCCAGGTAGTCATTTTAGAGCAGGATTTCACTACATCAACATCAACATTGCTGTCATCTGAAATTCCTGCTGAACTAAGGGTAATCCTTGTACGGATTTAGAATCCCAGCATGAGATGTTAAACCAATAACTTGGACATCAGTGCATTCACTAGAAATAACAAACCAGTCCTTGGAATTGCTTTCATGCACTGAACTGACAGTTATAGTGGAATGCCTGACATGACATCAAAGGTCAGAGGGCATTCCGCAGAGAATTATAAGGAGGCAGAGCATCGCACAATGAAAAATAACAGAAAAAGGTAAAAGTGATTGTAACTCATGAAACACTTATTGAGAAGTCATAGAAGAAGGCATTACAACATTAAAACAACCATGAAGGTAAGAATAGTGACATCACTTTAGATACCTTTGGTGGAGAGGCATGGGAGGTGGTTAAGTGAGCCACAATTCAAGAAAAGATGGATGGTACTGAGAAAAGTCTGATTTAAGGTACTTCTTAAGGTAATGCATTTCTAGAGGATACTATTTCATTTATTTACTTTTTTGATTATGTTTTTTTTCAGGGCTAGAGCTACCATTGTCATGCATTTTGTTTTTTCAATTTTTAAGCAGCTGGTCCTACTCAGCACAATGCCTTTTTTTCAGGGGTGCCCTAGCACTACTGTCCAGTTAAGTCGCATGGTTTGCAATTTGAAATTGTAATACTCATACTCTAGACTATTGCAGCTCATAACTTCATTGTCAGAGCTCAACTAACAGGCTTTCATTGAAGGTCAAGATGAAGGCCGTAGTAATATCTGAAAAAAACAGGCTATTTTCTGGGATTTGAGGTCAAAAATGATGTATGTAAATCCTGTGTGCTTTTTCCAGACGCTGGAGAAAGACACTCATTTAGTTTCCATAAAATACGAAATCTTAGTGCAAACCAGATACCTGAAATTAAACTAGAATTTGAGTGGGAGTGATGGAGCATGAAACTTGTGTGTGTGTGTGTGTGTGTGTGTGTGTGTGTGTGTGTGTGTGTGTGTGTGTGTGTGTGTGTGTGTGTGTGTGTGTGTGTGTGTATTTTTTTTATTACAAATGTACTTATCAAAAGTTTGTTTTACTTTTTATAGCTATTATGGGCTTATCTGCATGGATGTTAGGAATTAAAGTGCACAATGGTGTGTTTTATGCCTGTTTTTGTGCGTTGTATACCCTTATTTTTTTAAGTGGCTGCCTGTTGAAAGAGCAAGGGCTGTAATTTTGATTATTAAAACACTGAGAATTTATGTATGAAACTTTTTACACTCCAGATTTGTAATATTCCAATTAGTTTCTTTTTCAAAGATTTATCATGACATTCGCCTTCTGTCTCATGTTGTACTTATACAATGAAAGTCTTATTGCATATATATCTTTGTTTTTGTAAAGTCCTACTCAAAATTGTATTGCATATTGTTTGTAAATTGTATGCAAAAAAAAAACAACGCTCCTTCATCTACCTGTATTTTATAGCCCAACATAGAACTTGTTGTTTAATTCGTTAATTATTAACAATGTTTGTTTTGTTTATTGTATTGTAATGTACTACTGTTTTACTTATGAAAATTTTCTCCCCAAGCCTCTGCCGAAAAGGGGTTCAAATTCAGTTAGACAATTCCGGTTACCAAATGCAATAAATAAAAAAAAAAAATGAATAAGAGGACTGTATACTGACTCTGAGATAGAGGTATCACAGTGCATTCTTCCTATTCCAAAAGTCTTGAAGTTATGTAAATAGCAGGGATGTGAGGGAGCACCACACTGTGGGTGCAGGGGAGCAAAGCCCCCTGAAGTCACTGTTTTTTTCAGACTCACTGAAACTCTTCATATCAGATATTGTACCTCTGCCAGGATGCCATTGTAGTGACCGTGCAATTTATGTTTGCACTTTCGAACATCTTTGTGTGTAGTGAGAATGCAATAGTATTTAGACGTGTATAATGCATAGTTATGTTAGTAATGCTAGTAAACAGATTATGGCATGGAGGTTTTGCACACGATTGAAAATGGATGGATGGATGGATGGCTATTTTATGTGACAGGTTATGTGTCGTCCAGCCAGTGACTGAATAATGCCTTTAATATTTTGGACATGACTCTGGAATTCTTTGATCATCTGCTAATCCTTACCAGGGTTAATGTACTTAGTTTCAGACCCTTCCAGGAATAACTGCTGGCCTGATGAAAAGATCTGCTACAGTACAATTTATTCTTGTATTCAAGTTATGCGTTAAGTTCAAAATCTAGTTTACTGCCTGTTTACTGAACACTATGACAGGATGCAGCATGCTTGAACAAGATTTAGCTGATAGGCAGTATGGCAAACATTTTAAGGCAAACAGCCTTTTATTGTTTTTATAGTGCATATAATTTTTCCCTGCAAGATTTAAGAGCTAGATCCCTGTTTTTTTTTAATTTTTGATGTAAAATGTTCACCTAGTTAAAAAAGTAGAAAAACAACAGTTTTAATGTCTCATTGTTTGTAGACTGAGCCCACATCTTGGTTGCAGCTCAAGCCAAACACGAAAGCCGATCCTCACAATTTTAGGCAAGTTTTTGTTTGTTTGCTTCTATTAACAGTAAACTGCAGTAGCAAATCAAGTATAATCAGTTCAGTTTAGTTTATGATATGAGCTTATGGGCAAGAAAACAATATTTACTATGCCTGAAATTCATGAAGCTTAAACCTTCATTGTTGCAACTCTCCACCTTTTAGTTCTATTAGGCATTTGAGTTGCACAAAATTGTACCCTTGCACTTTAGGGCATGTACCAAGACAATTCCTGGCACACATACTGTGTTGTTTAGTTTGACAGTAATCCAAGCCCCTGGTTTCATTATTTTCTATTATAGATTCAATATTTGTGGCATTCACTTGGAGGTGGTTGATTTTTGCTGCAATGGCTCATCTAGTTTTAGAGCTTTTTAAACATGATCTGTTTCCTTCTTGCTTTAGTAAAGCTGTCTTCTGTCAGAACACCTCTTCTTTGTTCTTACTATTGGTTGTGAAATAGCAGTAAGACAATATAAAGTGACATTTTGAAAGTCATTCTAACCAGAGTGCATTTATTTTTGCAGACATGATTTGGTTGGGGCACTCTTTTGCAAGTTGGGTGGAAGTGGGGGGATTGTAGCACCTAGCTGCCCTGCAGTCATAGAAACATGTGTTGTGTCTTCTGCTTTTTTTGGTCCTTTTCTGGTGATGTTCACTGTTCATTCTCAATCTTCTTTTATGTAAGTAAAAGGTCAATATGTATAGATATGATAATTACTGCATAGGCCTGGTTTGTTGAAAGAAGGTGTATAAAGACCACATGTGAGTTACATGTGGTAGTGCAGGAGGGTTACTTAACTTCATAGTGCAAGATGGTATGGTGCTCAGCTGATCCATGAAAAAGTGGTTGGGTGAGCAATTTATAAACATGCACATTCCTCATTAATAAGATGTCCTTGTGGTAACATGCTTGATTACGAATTGCAAGTCAGTGCAAGGGAATCATGCTGCTGTGCCATTTTGTATGACTTGTGCTCCCAGTGTATATTCTGCTTCAAGCACTGTCAGAGTTAATACATGTAACTAGATTTGTGAAAGGTACAGTCCTCCAAACTGGCACCCCCAACACACACACACACACACACACACACACACACACACACACACACACACACACACACACGCACACATACACACGCACACGCAAAAGAACATAGCAGCACATTTATAACACCCATAAAAATTCACTACTTTTAATACTGCATATGTAATATTCATATTCATCCCATTGCATTTATGAATCTCACAATTTTGGCAAAGAACTCAATAAATAAATAAAGATAAAACAAGTGAAAGCATAATAAGGACACGAGCAGCAAGACAGAAGTAAAAACATATGGACGGGATAGTAATCATCAAACAACAAATAAGCAAACTTAGAAAAAAGACCTAAGGAACTGAATAAACAAATTAAAAAGCTTAAATAATCATCCATCATTAAATTAAAAAAAGAAAAGAAAAACAAAATGTTACAAAAAAGACTAGAAACAACTGGGCAAATGAAAACAAATCATTGTCATTTTTAAGATACTTGCAAAAAAAAAGAAAATGTGGAAAAGAAGAAACAAATGATAAGCCTGTAAAAAGGACGTTAAACAAAGCAATTCAACATTCCTAGATACGTAGCACATTCTTTATTTATTTATTCACCTGGAAATTCCCACTTGACACAGGTCCTTTTACAGCGGAGGCCCAGGGAGAAAAGCTCCACAGAAAGAAATAGAAAACAGAGTACATGAAGAACAATGACATACAAATAGTAGTGATAGTATAAGCAATTACACACATGTACAATTTACAACAAGTTACAAGCAGAACTACTGATAGCATAACAGCCAATGATACACTGTATAGCATTACAAATGAAAATGACATAGTATACAAATAAAAATGACAGTACTGTAGTTGTTGGTAATACTCCAGCTGGGAGCTAGATTCAGTTAAAGCAGATTAGTAATACATTCATTGAGCTGAAACAGATTAGCATATGGTCTGAAACAGTATATAAAGTAGAATGTTAATCTAGATGGTGGGAAGAGCTAGGAGGAGTTAAGGCGTTAGTCTAGATGATGGCAGGAGTAGAGATGAGACTAAAAAGACAAAGTACTGTGTATCAGCTTTTAAGAATCTAACTTATAAGAAAATACTAAAATTGCATTACAAAATAAAATAAATGAACTGCCTAAGAAAAGTTTCATAACCAATACAATAAATTGTTAGCAGTATGTATAGTTCTTTAAATAAGTAAGATAAATAAGCCATATTCTACAAACAAAAAGAAAAGAAAAGAAAGATTGGGTAGATTATAAGTGATGTATAATGTTTGCAGCTGTGAGTGCGTAATTATGGTTTGTGATGTAAAATGTTTGCAACTAGGATTGTGTCAGTGTGATTTGTTTTCCTTTATATAAATGTATGATTGCCTGTGTAATAAGGGATGGTTTACTAAAGATATTTCTTTTTTAAAAAAAAGGCAGGAGTTGAATAATTTATTTAATGTTGCTAAGATTATATGATTTATAGCAACATATGTAAAGTATAATGTTTATTATGTTAATATAGTTTGATGATTTTCATTTGAATGTAAATTTGCCTCTGTCACAAGTGATAATTCAATAAAGTTGTTTGAAAAAAATAAAACATATCCCCAAAACACTTATTGTTAGCATAATACAACAACCCCACATACAATAGAAAAGCTAGTGCTAAGCGGAACACAGTATAAACAATACCTAAGGCAACATGATGGAAAAATCAACATAAACCAAAGCATACCTACCATCTATAAACAAAACTATATACATGCACATAAAACTACATGATCTAATAAAGAAACGTACCTCAAAACACAAAAGCAGAGCACAAGCCAGCACACAGAACACAAGTTATACTAAAAGCTTACCTGTTCACAATCATGAAAAGACCATGTGCGCAACTATAGTCCTAAACCAGAACACACAAGCCACAACAAACATTCTACATGGGCCATCCTACCTGTCTTCTTTCCATTACCCCCTTAAGTCTCCCTTGCTGTCTGACCCAAGTATACTATATTTCTTAGAATCCCCATTAGTCGCCTCCAATATGTCCTTCAAGTTTTAACAGTCTAGAATGCTCCCCTTCTGCTTAGTCATCCACATCTAATTAAGTAATCACCATATATTTGGTGATGTTACTCTTGCTGGCCCTTTCTTTCTAACACCCCAGTCACAGACCCATTTCCCTCACTCTTCCCTCTCTGAAAAACACTTTCTCTAGGCCTCTTCCCTTTTTTTTACTTTCTTTGTTGCTTTAACTTTTTTGAATGAACCAACAAAGGCAGACCATTTTCAACGACTTCACTTCCAACATTGACTTTCTTCCTCTCTGAAGTCCTAATAGCCTTTTTATCAATTACTGTCTTTGTTCCTTAAACTTTCACTTTAGTTCACACTTGTCAGAAGGTGCCTGTTCTGTTGCCTCACCCACATTGACCTGAGCTATTATTGTATCTACGTCATTCTCCTAAGCTACATGAATTAATTCTCCAACTAGGTCAGCTTTCTAGCTATGATATAGCTTATTCTTCTCACAAATGCTAAACACTGCCCCACCCACATGCTTCCCCTTCCTGTAATCCAAAGCCCTTCCTTCAATCCCATTATTCCATGCATATGTTTAGCTGCACTCAGGCTATTTTATTCTTTCTTCTCTGTTCTCTTTAATACTGAACCCTCCCAATATGGCATACACAAGCTCATTTGATAATGTAAAATTCTTAAATATTTGAATGAGGAGTGGTTCTGAAATCCCTAAAAATAGGAAACTCAGAATTCAATATACCACATCAAAAATAGTCCCAGCACCCCTCCATGTAGAAAGAAGTTAGAGAATAAACAAACTAATCAGTCTGTAAACAAAGCTTAAATCAATTTTATATCGAGTCCGCCTTATCACAAAGCTAAGATCTGATATCATCACACACATGTTCGTGGGTCAACTTGAAATGAGTGAAAAGGAATTTCTTTCAGCCTGTGCTGTCAGACGTGCATAAGCAATGTGCTACTTAGCAAAATCAGCTACCCAGTGAAGGAAGCAGATGCATATTGCGAAGTGGACAGTGCTACACTAAGCTGCAACCGTAAAGTAGTAGATCAGTTTTTTGCAAGGGATAAGTCCTCACTCTTCCCGATGTGGAGGTCGGTCTTTGCCGCACCCCTACAGTAATATATAACAACTCTTGAGATCTAGAAATGATATTTTACTTGTTATTATTTCCTCTGTTCATAACACATGAGTTTACTTAAGCTAATAGATTGGTTCTGGAATGTAACAAATTTAGAATTCAGTACATTATTACTGTTAAACTGCGGATGTTCGGCTGTGTGATGGTGACATCAGCATTAATAAATTCTAGCAGAACACATACCTTCATGCTCGTCTCATCAGTGTGTGATGCATGTATGTTTACACATGCACACACATAAATATATATTTATATATGTGTGTGCGTGTATATATATATATATATATATATATATATATATATATATATATATATTATATGCTATATGATATAGAGTATTTATGTGTGTTTTATGCTTTTATTTACAAGTATGTGTAGGTATGCACATAAAACATATGTATATATGTATGTATGTATATATATATATATATATATATATATATATATATATATATAGTTTACTATCAAAATTAGCGGCACTCGACTGTCATATACTCGAACATGGAAGGTCGTAATCGGTAATGTCAAAGACAAAATAATCAATCTAGGAATGGTTTAACATGGGTCGAGGTAGGTGTTCAGTATTATTCCGAACTACAAACATCTCCCCTACCTTGACCCATGTTACAACCATTCCTAGATTGATTATTTTGTCTTCGACATTACCAATTCCGACCTTCCATGTTCGAGTATATGACAGTCGACGTAGTGCCGTTCGCAATTTTGATAGTAAACCTATATATATATATATATATATATATATATATATATATATATATATATATGGTGCATTTGTGTGTGTGTGTGTGTGTGTGTGTGTGTGTGTGTGTGTGTGTGTGTGTGTGTGTGTGTGTGTGTGTGTGTGTGTGTGTGTGTGTAGTTAGATAGCTGTTGATATATACACACTAACAGGCACTATACATGCAATGTGTTTTTCAGAATGTAAGATAACTACTTTATAGTTAACAGCTGACTTGAAGGGTTGCCACAACATCTAATACCACTGCATTTCACTACATGTTTGTAACAGATAACTGACCTAATGCTTACATTTCACTACATCTGTGACAGGTAACATTGCTTCTAATGTCATTACATTTCACAAATTGTTTGCAACAGGTGACACTGAATATTAGAACTGAACTGCATCCTTTATCTGCACAGCCCTTTGTCCCTTCACTAGATTTTATTTTTCTTTTATTAACATGCATTTGTTTTCCTAGGGAGGAGAGAGTGCACTGAGTAAGGGTAATGCAGATCACTATGGCTGTATGTAAGCGAATAGGGATGGGAAAGGCAGCAGTTCTAGCTTTTAGTCAGAAGCTTGAGTGCCAGCAGAGAATCGATATTCTCCATCAATGAGATTGATTCAGCTGTAGTCAATCATATGACTAAGCTGTTGCTCCAGATTTTTTTATTCTTTTTTTATTTTTAATTGAAACACTGCATTGATCTTACCTCATTAATATTCAGAGCATGTTAGAGGTAGCAGTGCAAGGTTGAGGCACTATGTATTTGGAAGAGTGTGAACTGCAGCATTAAAAAAGACTAGTTCACTTATAGACTGATGTGTAGCTGAATGCAAATGTAAAGAGAGAGCACCAAAATCATAGCTAGAATATTTTATTATCTGTCAGCCGTTAATTTAATGGTTTGTGGTCTAAACGTCAGAGAGCCATCCATGCGTACATCTGCCAGTGTGTGAAAGTCCCCATTTAATGGCTAGATTATCAGTTATATGGAAGGTTACTCCCAGGTTTATAAAAAAAAAAATGTTTTCTTTATTGTGCCTGTCATCAAGATTCATTTTGTCTATTGTTTGGGTTCATTTTGAATAGTTCATGAATTTAGGAAATGTTTCCATCAATTATAATAAAGAAGTGAAACTGAAAAAAAAATGTTCGTATCATTTTGTTGTGTTTGACATCTGCCGCAGTAATTACTGTGCCCTGTGATAAAAGGTAACATTTTATGTAATAGTTTTTCCTGAGGTAGAAGGAAAGGTAGGTATTAGTTAAAAAAATAAGATATTAAGTAATTAACTATTGTGCTTCAGTGAAAAAAAAGTCAGTGTGTTTATGAATGAGTAAGTTGTCTTCATTCATGTTAAAGGACGAGACAGCACAGTCAACTGGGATGATAAGTGTCTCTCAGGGGAAGGGGGTAATAGGTCCTTTATTTTCCCATTGCCAACTTTGGTGTTGTGTATATCGGTAAATTTTATCCGTTTTGTTTGTAGTGGGTTATCATATCTACTGCTGTAGGAATGTTTGCCAAAATATAAACTTTTTTCTGTTTGTGTACTGTGTATGTATTGCATTGCTTTGTTTAAAATAGTAGGCTCACACTGTGGTTCCCTGTTACTTTTGATCTTCTGGGGACACTGGTAACTTC